>NW_022689597.1:0-1325 GCF_011630105.1 Anneissia japonica | reverse complement strand
ATATGTTATATCAATTTATTAATTATATATACATATAAACACAGACATATAATATAGGTATATATATATACATATATATATATATAATATATAGGCCTATATATCATATAACATAGCAATGTGCTTTGATCTCAGAAGGTACCTTAATCCAAATTAGTATTATATATAGGCTTATCTGTTGAAAAAGAATCTATTATAGAAGGCTTATTAATAAGTTTGAAAACCCGAAGGTATAATACATTATTTCTAATATTAATTTATCGAATTATATAGTTTTTTTTTTACTTTTGTGGGTCTAAAATTGTTAATTTGTTGTCAAGTAAAATTGAAAAGTTTACTAAGTATATTCACCCGTTGACCTGCAAGTGCTGAGTTTAAAAAGCGGTGATTAATCGATTTCAAATACGCCTATATCAATTTGAAAGATGACCTCAACTTAGCTTGGATTGCTTCTGATTAGTATCTACTTGTTACAGTCAAACAGTAACATTTCTTTAAAGAAAACAATCCACCTACGTATAGACTTACTAATTACGATATTATAAATAATATTTATAATAGGCCTAGAAAACTTTCAGATTTAACTTATTTTTAGTTTTTATCGATTATTAATACAAGCCTAAACGTAAGGCTGATTGTCAATGTAAATTGAAACAATGTTGACTAAAGATAATATAGTAGGCTGTACTATCCCTATAAGATATAAAATATGGTTTTAATACTAGGCCTACCTGGACTTCGGTGAGACGCGAATAGGCCTAGTATACAACGCAAGTGAAGTTTATTCGATGAGGCCGCGAATAATAATTGCTTGCGGTTTAAAATTATCTGCAACTATATCTAAAATAAAATGACAACTAATAGAGGCGTTTGTAAAGATGAATATATATTGATCATGCGGTTCCGCTCATAATAAGCTCTATATTACGCAAATTGCGGTTGATTGAAAATTTGATTCACGCGCGAATCGAGTGTAGTTACAACGCCTTGTAAACCATCAGAGAAACATACGTATAAAGACCTATACATAGTAATCACATTAAAACATGAGACGTTTTTTGTCTCAGTATAAACGTAATAGTCTACAGTTAAAAGAAACTTGTTTACAAACCCTATCTGTAGTAACTACTTTTCCGGGGGGATATCTAGCAAAATGACAAAATTCTCGACTGTTGAAGCTCGCTTATCTACACGTTACACGTTAGTGTGAGGTCTATACTAATATAAGTGAATTAGAAACGCAGTGACGGTCTCTTTCCGTTAGAGAAAAACTGAGAAATCCATATAAGAATTACTACAAAGAACGTATCAATCAAAGATATTTT
>NW_022689596.1:0-1302 GCF_011630105.1 Anneissia japonica | reverse complement strand
GCTATGTTGTGATGTTGAATTTTATTTATTTATTTATTGATTTTATTTATTTATTTATTTATTTATTTTTTTATTTATTTATTTTTTTTTTTAACCTCTTCTCAATATTTCTCTTTTTGGATTGGGTTTTCCCAGATGTGCCATAGTACTGTACAGGAAAATAAGTCTGTATTTGTATTTATTTACTTTAAGTAGTTTAATTTAAGTTTCATTGTTATGATAAGAAGGGGCTTTCAAATTTTGTGCTTGTGCTTTTATATTTTTTTTAATGTAACTTCTTTTGTAAATTTGTTGGTCTTGAACGCACCGTCAATTGACGAGTGCCACTGTAACAAAGTGTAAGTTCAATAAATTATCCATTGTGGCTCCACACAGTAGGCCCTATTGATATGTAAATTAATTACTTCCTGTCACTGCTTGGCATTTTTGTTTTTAGTTTTTTCAATTTACTTGATCTTGAGAATGGTTCCATGATGGACCCGAAACGTCGATCTTTCTTGTCATTAAAGTTTGTTTTGAGATTATGTTCTTAATTGATTTAATAAATAAAAGCCACAAATAATAATTTGATTTACTAAATTTCATTATGTAAAAATAGTTATGCTTTAACATAGATTAAAATTATGTTACGCCTTACTTATTTTTAATCTATGGTCTTTTTAATTAATTTTCTTTTTTTTATTGGAAATTCCGTAGTGCAGTGTAAATTTATCCAAACCCATTAGGTTTACAGTAATATGAAAAAAAAAATTTAGTTTATACAGAAATAGTATCTAAAATGATCTCAGTTTCCAAAGTTAAAGCAAAAGATCTAATCTAAACACACATAGCAGGAGACAGCACATATATTAGGCAGGATGTATTTGTTTGAAAAAGAACCCACTCTTTTGTGAAATTAAGAGGTTTATAGGTGAAAATTGTAAATTTAGAAATAAGTTTTATTTTTTCCTTTGAACTGAGATCAATATGTAATTTTTTTAAATTTCTTTAAAAGCATTTGTTTTTTAACAATTACAGCAGATGCAAATAATGTTCTGAGAGATAATTGAAAAACAATGGCCATTGAATAACATTTTTTGATAGTAGAAATAAAAGTTTTAAAAACGTTAGGGTGGTAGAGGAATGACATACAGTATACAGTACTTTAACTACCAAAATATGCAACTCATAGATAACCACAAACTTCACTTTTGTTAAATATCAAATGAATTAACTTTACATGTTATAAACAATGCACATAAACAGTAGTTAAAGCATGTGGATCAATTGTGTGTTACAGAATTTGATTATTGGGGAGATTCC
>NW_022689595.1:0-546 GCF_011630105.1 Anneissia japonica | reverse complement strand
ATTTTGCAGTTTCGAATTCCGCCAGACACTTTTTTTCATACAAATGTTTCTACAGCACTTATTATTTATCAATTTGTTTCTATTGTGTTTAAGGTGATACGCAGCAAACTTGATTTGTTTATTGCGTGGGAATCGAGTAGGCGAAATAGGGCAGTGCCTTAAAAAGTTACATAATAGAAGTTATGGATAAATTCATTGGGGCGGATGCAGACGGTGCGATCGCACGAGTAGTGCCAAAGTGCGAGCCAGCGAGTCATGCGAGTCAGCGAGCCATACACTTAATTTTTTTTTCAGGTTATCCAGTTTTGCAAACACGTAGGCCTAGCTTATTCTTTGGCCTAGTAGATGTAAATAAATAACAAACCGGGGAGCTTTGCCTGTGTAGTCCAGTCATGCGCAGTACATATACTTTTGGACTCGGTTACTTTTTCGAATCGTCGATCCGAAAGTATGTAGTGCTGATAGATGTTAAAATACAGATATACAGATACATGCATACAGATATATACAGATATATATATATATATATATATATATATATATATA
>NW_022689594.1:0-734 GCF_011630105.1 Anneissia japonica | reverse complement strand
TTTCAGATATGTAGGCCTACCCGACGGCCATTTACCAATCTGGATCGAATTAATTAGTGATGCATAGGTCAGTAAATTGTCCACTGAATCAATCGAACTGAAGCGTTAGGCGATATCGTGATTGACCGATGCCCGATAGCCTAACCGAATATCGGATTTGAAGGAACCATTAAGCTAGCCACATCAATCTTTACCATCAGAATCCATTTAAAAATCATAAAGTATGACTGTGGAGGCATTTCAATCAACAGATGAGAAGGATATATCATTAGTTGATGGGTGACTAGCCGTCCTTCCTGAAGTGGCTTCTCCGACACGTGAACCGGCCCAGATCTCAACATAGCTCAAAGTTTGAAACTGGTCAGTTTCGCATGTCCATAGTGAATTCAAAAGCCATCCATAATTCACCTTTCTGTTAGGAACACGTACCATTATAAATGAATCGCAATAAATCTGTCAATGCTATGTAGAAATGTTGCTGTAGTGGGTAAAGGTGACCCCAAGGTGACCGGCCATACTTTTCCATGGCGATAATTTGAACATAATGATTAGGCCTATTTCTGATCGTCATCAACCTGATCGTTTAAACATACTGTAAACTCCGTTGAAACCTTAGAAGCATATTCCCATTATATTTATACAACACAATACCAACGATGTTAACACGGAAATAACACTGTTTAAAAAAAAAATAACACCAAACAGATCGTGGGAACAATCTAGATTAATTTTAA
>NW_022689593.1:0-595 GCF_011630105.1 Anneissia japonica | reverse complement strand
CAAAAAAATATATAATGTCTGGAGATTTTTGTATGATTGGAAAGAAATGCAAGAAAAAAAAGAGGGAAGGAGGAGAAGGATGGGAAACAGAATGTTTATCCAGTCCCTGACCGAGTTCAATTTTCAGAATTTTGAGAAGCACAAAAAAGAAAAACATAGTAAACACAAGAAACATAAAAAACACAAGAAACAAAAATATAGTGAAGTTCAACTGGCACGTAGAAATAATGATGGCAAAAGGATTTGGTCAGAGAAAGACTTTTGTTATTTTTGTGGAAAGGCTGATTTCAAAATACCACGCCACTAGTCCATTTGGCATATACATAAAATATTAGTAAATGAAATTGAGAGTCTTCCTAAGTTATCTAAATTAAAGCGAGAAAAGATAGCATTCCTTCAGATTCCTTTAAAAAAGGTGGACTATTAAAACACAAAAAATCCTGTTCACAGAGGCATGGAAGAGAAAAACATAGAAGAGTACAGTCATCGGCAAACATGATGATTCCCTCCAAAAATTCTGGACATATTTCAGATTTACTAAAAACAAAAGTTTTATCCCAGATGAACTTTGACAGTGTATCAGCAGCAGTTAGAA
>NW_022689592.1:0-594 GCF_011630105.1 Anneissia japonica | reverse complement strand
ATATTAGAGTACATTATATGAATGGGCGTTCATTAGCGACAATATTCACGGCGCCCGAAGGAAAACAGGGTGACTTAAGAAATGTGATACATTTGCCTGTGCTGTTAAGACTCGATGCTTAACCAAGAACACCGTATACAAGATAACATGTTCCCATTATAATATACATTGGTGAAACTGGCAGATTAACCATTGGGTCCAGAATTAAAGAACATGCACGCATGCAAACAGTATATACGCATTTAGTAAGGCCTATACTTAGAGATATTTCTTGGGAGATCTATACCCTAACATAAATTTGCCCATGTCCGAAGAATAATAGAAGCGCTGGAGATTAAGAAATATAAAGTTAATATTATGAACGGGTGTGTAGGAAGAATACGGCCATTCGACCGTAACAAGCCTTTGTCTTAGTATACGTTGCTTTGTAATATACGAAGTTAGTCCACTCATGGAGAAAATAAAATTTCTCCATGGTCCACTGATGAAGCCCTAACCGGCGAAACGTTTGGAATAAACCTGAAACAACATAATTATGCCTTTAAAGTCTTTTTTGTTCATATCTATCCAAGGCATGGGATCAATATTGTATTC
>NW_022689591.1:0-640 GCF_011630105.1 Anneissia japonica | reverse complement strand
GAAAATGGGCGTCATACGCCTTCGCCGCTGAACCCTGGGAAGAATGTGGCGTCCCACGTGATTGTAGAAGCGCCCTTATCTTGGGCTTTAACTCTTTTCTCGGCTCCTCCTGACGAACCCTCTTTCCACGGGGTTGAGGGGGTTGAATAGCGGGTTGAACGGTAACCTCCCCCTTCGCTCGCTGAAAAATAGTCTGGAGGACACCCGGCTCGACGCGGACGGCAATAGCCGCCAAACATCGCCAGTGGATCAAGCATGCAGGGTGATTGGCAGGATTAACTGTAAACACCCCGGACTCTTCCCCACCCATCTCCGCACAAATCATTTGCATATCTCGGTAGGTGCGATGATCTATGGCAAACTTAACCCCGGACTCTCCCATCCCTCTCTCTCGGTTGAGGCGGATCATGAGTTCGTGTAAGGTGGCTCCTTCACCTATACACGCTACAGCCAGTTGTCTTAAAACGTCGAGCTGCCGTTGGGCTTGGCGTCGAGAACTACGACCCAAGGGTTTCAGATTTTGTGGGACATGTTTGCCCATAACATGCACCCTCATATTTACGACCCTCTTAATGGTACACCCCGGCCAAACACAAGCATTCTCCGGAGGCAGTGATGGGCGTTTTCCTGCTCCGGGTTG
>NW_022689590.1:0-978 GCF_011630105.1 Anneissia japonica | reverse complement strand
GGACATATGTGGGATGTGACTTGTTCGGACCATTCCGGATTAAAGGCGAAGTGCAGAAGAGAACTTAAGGTAAAGTGTATGGTGTAATATTTAACTGTTTGGTGACTAGAGCCATACACCTCGATCTAGCAGTGGACTATAGTGAAGGTGCCATGCAGAAGGTGTTTAGAAGATTTACTTCAATAAGAGGATATCCAATGGAACTTTTCACTGACCATGGTTCGCAATTAGCTGCGATGGAAGAGACGCTCAAGAAGTCAGCGCTTGAGCATAGAACCAAGTGGACTTATAGTACACCTGATGCTCCTTGGCAAAACAGCGTCACAGAATCACTTATTAAGGGTGTTATAAGAAGTCGCTGTTTCACGCTATTGGTGAGCAAGTGTTGTCATATGAAGAGCTACAGACAGTATTTTTCGAAGTGTCTGATTTACTTAATAACCGGCCAATAGGACAACACCCTACTAAACCAGAGGAGGGTAAATATCTTTGTCCGAACGACCTATTAATTGGAAGATCCTCTAAAATAGCTCCTGGAGGACCGTGGAATGATCGAGGAGGACATGCGAGAAGACTAAAATTTATGCAGTATTTGGTTGAGCAATTTTGGAATAAGTGGACGCAAAGTTATTTTACTTCATTGATAGTCAAAAAGAAATGGCATACAGAGCACAGAAATCTAAAGGTGGGAGATATCGTGATCATACAGGAGGAGGGAATAAAACGAGGTAAATGGAAAACAGGAATAGTAGAGGAGGCGATAGCTGGAGCTGATGGTAAAGTGCGCAATGTTGTAGTACGTACGACAACCGCTACTGGGATAATTACGAAATTGAAAAGAGCGATACAGAGATTAGTATTATTGCTACCAGCGGAAGATAAGTAACATGGACACTAAGAAAGGTGGGGGGAGTGTTTCGTGTGGGAACGAAATGAGCACCCTCTCTTGTTAGCTGTCTCACATTTTGTGGTTTTCTT
>NW_022689589.1:0-1105 GCF_011630105.1 Anneissia japonica | reverse complement strand
CCTACACACTAACTAAAAAAAGTACATAGTCAGAAAACGTAATATATATGTATACATGTACGTTTTAATACATACAAATAAATATAGAACGCTAATCAGGAAGCTACTTCACACGTGTGCCTTGCATAAATTGTCGTTGTTTACAATCTGCCAAACAATCAATCCATTCCTTCTGGTGTACGGTAAGAATGGCCCCGGAAAAAATGGCCCAGGAAAAAATGACGTCGGAATAAATGGCCCCGGTAAAAATGGCCCGAAATGACAGGTAGGTAAAAATGGGCCCAATAATATCATTCTGTATTAAAACTGATTTTAAAAAATCATTATATGCATTTTTTTAACTGAAATAATTTAGTTTTTAAAAAGAATCTAACATCAAATAAATTTCCATTTACATTTTACTTTTTGCAGGAATTACATTCAATAATATAATATTCAAAGATAAAAAAAAAAGCCATGAATACTTTTTTTTCATATAAATGTTAATATAATATAAATCATGCATTTATTAATACTAAAATAATTTATTTGTGGCCAATTTCACGAACGCGGAATCACAATTTTCCAGAAATTCAATCCGGGTTGGTAAACCCCACAAAAAATGGGTTGATATGAACATTATTGTTTTTTTTTTGTTTTTTTTTTTTTGTTTTTTTAGAAAAAGAGAGTTTTTTTTTTTGTTTTTTTTGAAAAAGAGAGTTCTACCATCATAATTAAAGGGTTTGGATGGGGTTCGTGGTGTATTTGCAAGTATTTTTTTCACAAAAAAAAAATCAGCATTTTAACCAAAAAATAGGTTCTTATGAATATTTAATTTTCTTATTGATATACCAAGTGAGTGAAATCACAATTGAATTGTTTGGTTTTCTACAGTCTGTTTTGGGAGGTTTGTAGGATTTAGCAATACCATTTAATCCTACCATAATTACCCTATCCTCACAATTAAATGCCATTTTAATTCTTAGTATAATTGCCATATTTACATTAACTATGTATAGTATCTCAGTTTACATTATTTAGTATAGTTTTAGGCACACTTAATTTAGTTGGCGGGGAGTAAAAACCAAGTATGCAATTAAATAAGCTTAAATAAATGTATTCCTAA
>NW_022689588.1:0-933 GCF_011630105.1 Anneissia japonica | reverse complement strand
CCTGGGCCTTTAGCCCCTCCGTCGGGCAGGTCCTGGCGCCACCACTGGTTAAGTGGCGTCTAGTTGAGTACATACGTATCCATTTACATCCAAAACAATAAACGCCTCCCTAGAATAAAAGCCCCCTCAAAAATTGTCCTCACTAACGCCCCGAGGAGTTTAATCGAATAAATACACCTTGGTACTGTAGACTTCTGTGCATTTGCAAGCTTTATAGATTTTTTTTTACAATATGTAATTTTCGATTATAAATATTGAAGCGCCTTGAGTGTCAGTATAAAGATTTATAGGTTGAATAAGCACACTCGATCAATTCAACCTATTCTTTAAAGATCATGCACCTTAATTCTTCATCCTGATCGCACTATACAACAGCATTCATGCCTATATATTGTGCCGAGATAAAAATAATTGAAACGTACAAAAACAATTACAAACACAAGTGAAAACCCCATTTAATATTTACAAAACCATCAATAGCAATGTCATCAACATTATAAAGGCATATGCAACAAACAGTGAGAAAATCTTACATTATTTGAATAGACCTAAAAGATATTTTAAAAATACATTTTTGGGTGAGACTACCCCTGACCAGAAACCCTCTTTCTCTCCCCCACCTCTGTTGGTACAGGCATTTCTATCCCATTCAATGCAAAGAAGGAACTGGTTTTCTTAACAAACTGACTACATATTAATTTAAAATGAACGTAAACCATACTAGGTTTTACATCCTTTTGAAAAAGATAACATTACTTTTCTTTATAAACAAAGCACCCCCTCCAATAAAATATTCTACTCCTCCCTCCCCACCACACACAGCCACATTTCGTGGTAGCGCCACCTCACTTCCCCTCCCTCCCCCCACCCCACTTCATGTGTTGGTTTCGTACACTTTTGTCTTAACATCCGAGATATTTTTCAATTCTCTTG
>NW_022689587.1:0-926 GCF_011630105.1 Anneissia japonica | reverse complement strand
TGTCTGTTACGCTCTATTAGTCCGTAGTAGACTGGCCGCGTAGTCAAAACGAAAAATGCCTAATAAAAATAACAGTACGGTAACAATACAAAAACAATAACAATAACATTAGTATTATATTACTATAAGAATTAAAAATAAATATCAATATCGTTGATATTGATGCTTACTGCTTAATTGATTGGTTGATTGAATACTAATAATACTTATAATAATATGTATAATAGGCCTAATAATATTTGATTATAACTAAATATAGCGATGGTGATGATGACGATAGCGATGAAAATATCAATAACAATATTAACGATAAATATTAACAACATCAATGATCGACTGATGTAGATTCATCTATCCAGGTTGACAATAATAAATATCAATTAAAACTCTCTGGGTAAAGCAGAAAACAAAAGAATTTACGTTTTAAGCTTTCGACTATCACTGTAGTCTTGATCACAATGAACTGTGAACAAGACTACAGTGTTAGTCGAAAGCTTAAAACGTACCGTAAGTTCTTTTGTTTTCTGCTTTATCCAGAGATATAAAGTTTTAATTGATATTTATTAACATCAATGATAGTAATAATAACAACAATATAAACAATAAAATTACCAATAGCGATAATATAATAACAAATACTATTTTAAATTATCTTGTCATTATAATGCCAAAAGGTCTGCTTAGGCGAACCTTGCGTGATGTACGTATGGTGATCAAAACAGCTCTTAATGGCAGTGGAGTTAAAATAATAATTATTGAGTCAGTAAAATATTGAGGGCGTATCTTATGTACAAAAATAGAACCTGATGAACTTGACATTCAAAGATAACACAGATTCCTTGATATTAGACCAAATGTGTGTAACACTAACAGAAAATGTACGGCGGGATCTGATAATGTCGAATGTAATATTCAATTTCAACTTT
>NW_022689586.1:0-1169 GCF_011630105.1 Anneissia japonica | reverse complement strand
TATCTGGTAATATTTCTCAACAAAGTGTATGGTATGATGTCATATCAAATAGATAACAACATTCACATAAACAGTATACAGTTCCAATCTGATAGGACTACAGTACTTTCAATTGATTCATGTTTCTATCCATGGCCTATAATATGGCCTGAATTGCCACCAGATCCTTATCCCTCATGTAATGACAAGGCTTCATCCTGATTAGGCTTCATCCTGATTTGCAGTAGCAGCCTCAAGTAATTCCACCACTCAATGTTTCACATCTTACTAATTTCTCAATGGTGTTTGCTCTATTAAAAGTACTTAATATATTATTGTCTTTTTGCAAAAAAAATACATGGAAGAACATGACTTCGACCAGGAAGCACTTCCTTAATTCTTGACTTCAGCTTTCAGGTGATGCAGAATGAGAATTTGCTTTGGCTGTGGTTCATCAACTTCCATTCACTTGATTCTGTGGTCTGTGAAAATTAATTAAACAAACTAATTCAAAGAGCTTATCAATGCTACTGTGATGGTTTTAATGATCAAATATGTATTTAAATTGTTTCTTTTTAATCAAAGGTTGTTTTACACAAAAAAAAGAAAAGAAAAATAAGTAGTATCAGTATAATACAATATTAAATGCAGGTGGTGATGTTTAATTGGACATCAAGTGTTGATAAATATTATTAAGTCAGTTTTGATACCTATTAATTAATATATTTCTTGTTATGTTGTGTCTAAGGATTCCTATGTAGATAAAGCATACTGTACTATTAATATAATAATTTTGTTATATTCTTTCCATGAAGACATTAAAATCAAATTAAGCTTGAATTACTTAGTCTAAGCACAGTCACTGAAGGGCACATCCCCCACCCCAAAAAACTGAATTGATTCAATTTGTGTAGTAATTGTTCTTGGTAGACAGTAGTAAATAGTTGCTATATAATTGTGGATGGCTATTCTTGATTTGTCTTCATGGTCAGTTGTTTCTGGGTCGATTCATTGCCAACATTATTGTCTCAATATGCTTATTACAATATAACATCATCGTATTTGATTCACAATACTCTGTGGTTACTTTGCTGTCGATAGTACCCCAGTTTGAGGAAAAGGCAGGGCTTCCTGCCTGTGTGTGTGGTGTGATAGAGAGACGCTTAGTGCTTCTCAATTAAGTAAAACAT
>NW_022689585.1:0-991 GCF_011630105.1 Anneissia japonica | reverse complement strand
TATTAAAATATGTTGTATATTGTCTTATATGGACATATCATTATTATTAATTTTATGATAATATGTTGTATATTGTCGTATATTGACATTAATTTTATTATAATATGTTGTATATTGTCTTATATTGATGTATTATTAATGTTATTATAATAATGTGTTGTATATTGTCTTATATTGATATATTATTAATGCTAATAGAATATGTTATATATTGTCTTACATTATGATGTATTATAGTGATTATAATATGTTGTATACTGTCTTATATTGACATATTGTAATTATAATATGTTGTATATTTTCTTATATAGATATATTATTATTTCAGGAGGGTTTAACCTTGACCCAAACCGTGTACTTGATATTATTCTGGAATCTTTTGAGAATGCACCCTCTATGGTAGATATGTTTGTACCGTTGCTTCAAGGCTATATGGCAGATCCAATTACAATTTGTGATATTTTAGGATTCAAGTACAAGTTCTACAAGGTAAATTAAATTAATCTCAAGCCCAAGTTCAATGAGATCTGGTTAAATGAACTTTCTTTACATATTTAAGTTTATTTTGCTGCATTGAAGATTTAAACATTTATAATTTAGTAAAAACATGCAAATACTATGAATGTACTTGATGAATAATTTTAGAATATTGCAAGATGATAATAGATATATAATTGCAAATGTTGCACTTCAAAGGGGTGGGAGGGCCTGAGGGTAATTTCTATTAAAATATACCGAACAGTCAGTTTGCACAGTGCTGGTATGTTTTTTACAGGTTTTTGTTGCACTTCAAACTGGGTCCCTAAATACAAGTGGTAGCATTACTCAAATTATACAGTGTATTTACATAAGAAAATTCCTAAAATGGACTAATTTTTGAAGGCTCGTGTTTGATAACTGCTAAAAAAAAACAACACATTCGTTTTATCAATTTTGACGTAAATTTATCTGATCTATTCTTATATAAAATAAGGCTTTTTGTTTTAGGAAA
>NW_022689584.1:0-1828 GCF_011630105.1 Anneissia japonica | reverse complement strand
AAAACAATGTCAGGAACCCAAAATATGTGAAAAAACATAGTGTCTAGCTTTCGTATGTGCTGCGCACGTAAAAATGCGCGCGCGTAGTGGAAAATTTTTTAAAAATTTGAAATGCTCAAAATGGCCTAAAACGTGCTCAAATTTAGTTAAAAAGTGATTTCGAGCATTTTAAAATTTTGACGCATGCGTGCGCGCGCGCTATGATGCGCACGCGTAAAATTAGGGTACAGTACATTCAACATTAACCCGAAGTTAATGCTCACTTAATACGATTTCGAAATGGCAATTGGTTAGGCTGATATGATCAATAATGTAAAAACGCAAAATAGCGCGTAGATGACGTCACGTATGACTGAGCGCGTTGAAAAGCTTACCATGACTATTCCATACCAAGCCAAATGTTCGCTGACAGCGATTGTTCGTAACTCGTGGCATTTTTTGAGATATCGTGCGAACAGAAAAGGGGAGAAAGAAAGAAGAATAAAAAAAAAAGAAGACTAGATTTGAACTCGTCACTGAGGACGAGTTAGGTGATCCGCCGTACTTTGACGCTCACGAAGCACGCACGGTTCTGATTGAAAAGTATTATATGCTAAAACATGCTCTATTTAAAGAAAAATTTTGAGCATTTTAAAAGGAATTTTAAAGGAAAAGAGTAATTTTGAGCATTTTAAGGACTTACGAATGTGTACACATACGTCTTAACGTCCAAGCGCACGGTAGCATTATTACAGTGTCACAAACCCAACACATGTAACCGAAACGTAATTTCCAGCTTCAGTACGTGCTGTGGGCGTGGAAATGAGCGTACGGCGCGTAAATTTTGGAAAGTTTTGGAATATTCAAAATGACCTGAAACGTGATATTAACAATTTTAAAATTTTAACGCACAAGTACGAATACCTTATACGACGTTCCTGACGACGGTAATGGCACATGAATTTAAACCTTGTCAAGTTTAATTTAAAACCCCCTGTTGGTTGGTAATCCCACACGAATTTTGCCTTTACAGTATGCGAACTATCGGTCTGATAGTGTCGAAATACAGTCTGCCGCCCTCTATTTTCAATGTGTTTACATCTTTTAAGAAAGAAAGATGAGAAAGCTCCAAAAAAAGCATTCTTTTTGACCATGATGACGTCATCAAAATAAAAAATAAAGGGACACGTCTAAAAGAGAATTGATTTAGCTATAACATACTCACAGGTGGGAGACAATCAATCAAGATAAGCGAGTACGTTCAAACGAGAATAAAAAGTAATAACGTCATAAATAAAAATTCAATTTGTTCTTAATTTAAATGGCAATATGATGACGTCACAATGTCCGATCAGCCATTATGATCTATAAAATCGTATCTACAACTCATGTGCTTTCAGAATATGTAATAAAAATTGGGGGTCACCTTTCATCCTAAGGAGTTTTAACTGATTAAAAATATTCATGGTTTTATGTATATATAAATGTTGACGCACGCGTACGTGCACGCTAAAAAACGCAAACGGAAAATTAACGTACATAACATTCAACCTTGACCTGAAGCTTATGCTCACCTAATCTGATTTATAAATGACGAATGGTTAAGATTATATGGGGTCATCAACGTTTTAAAGAAAGAGAAATGAGGGGGTCAGAAAAAACAATTTTTTGGACCATGATGACGTCATCAAAATGTAAGAAGAAGTCAAATATATGAAAGAGAACTGTCTCAGCTATAACATACTCAAAGTTGGAAGACGATCGACCAAGGATAAGCGAGATATGCTCAAATGCGTATTTTCACAAATGACGTCATAGCTATAATTCACTTTCTTTGAATTCAGATGCC
>NW_022689583.1:0-748 GCF_011630105.1 Anneissia japonica | reverse complement strand
CCATGACAACACACAATTTTTACTATGACGACTTGTCAAGATAATCTATCTCGCCATGTCGACATATGTATGTTATGTCGACTTGACAACATAAATTATCTTGTCAAGTCGAATGGCACTTAGGTGCTTCCGTACGTACGGGAACATGCTTGTCACTCATTTTGTTGACGAACGTGAGAATTACTGCGCGTTGACGTAATAGCTGCGAAACATAGACTGGTTCTTTTACGGCCTGCCTCGATATTTTTTAACATTGCAGTAGAGAATAGATGTGATTAATTGTATTTCGTGACGTAAGCAACTTTCAAAACATGGCGAAACAGGTACTGATTCTCGGTGGTGCTGTTTTTTTTTTTTCGTTGTTATCCAATATCCAGCCTTGAAAAGTAGCGGAATGTGGTCGTGACATATAGAAGCCCCAGTGTATGAGAAATGAGGATATTCCTGCCAGCGGTTTCAGAAAAGATAGATGAAGTTACCCGGTGACGATTAGCAGAATTAATATATAGATAATGATTAGTTGAAAGCAAGTGGCAATTGGTGATAAGTGCTCAGTAGTGATTTATGAAGTGGTAGAATAGGAAGTAACCTGTGCACGGTTGAAACCTAAGTTTTAGAGGAAGTAACCTGTGCACGGTTGAAACCTAAGTTTTAGGAAAGTATGGTAGCTATTTGGGAGCACCACTGACACTTCTGCACTATAAAACAATAACAGAATTAGAAGGACCTATGTGAGAACTGTTTAATA
>NW_022689582.1:0-678 GCF_011630105.1 Anneissia japonica | reverse complement strand
CGCGATAACCAGATCTACTGACCACAAATCGCGTTTAAATTCTCTTAAACGTGTCACACAGATGTGAACGGGTATCCTAAAGCGTTTGTCTATTCCGCCATTAAACGTTCTATGGATAAGAACAGCTCACGTTCGGTTAATCAAGATACTATCTATCTGAAACTACCATTTATTAATAAAGAACTTAAACAACAAGCACAAGCAATAATTAAGTGGACAGGGTTACTTAATATCAAAGTACATTTTATGAATGGGCGTTCACTAAAGACAATATTCACGGCCCCTAAAGAAAAACAGGGGTGCCCTAAGAAATGTGATACATGTGCCTGTGTTGTAAAGACCAATCTATGCTTAACCAAGAACACTGTATACAAGATAACATGTTCCCATTGCGAGATAATATACATTGGTGAAACTGGCAGAACCATTGGGTCCAGAATAAAAGAACATGTACGCTTGCAAACAGTATATACGCATCTAGCAACGCACAATAAAAGACCTATACTTGGAGATATTTCTTGGGAGATCTTGCACCCTAACATTAATTTGCCCTATGTCCGAAGAATAATAGAAGCGTTAGAGATTAAGAAATATAAGGTTAATATCATGAACAGATGTGTAGGAAGAATATTAACAATTGACTGAAGTTTACTGCTAATGGACTTTAATTAGTATAAT
>NW_022689581.1:0-1540 GCF_011630105.1 Anneissia japonica | reverse complement strand
TCGTCAGCTTTCTATTGTGCAGCTATTAATACAACTAACACTGATGACATAATGTAGCGCAATTAAAAAATGTCAGGAGTTATTATTTTAGACTTTAAAGAGCTCCGAAACCCCAACTGTAAGAGCTTTGCACAATTGCCCAAATTGCTTGTGTCATAAAACATCTGCTAGTTCTGGTCATTTAGCCATGTCACGTGCGACGATAACTAACTTTTTAATTAACATTACGTCACTAGTATCCATGGTAACCAAATTACGACCATTTTGAAGAAGTGATGTCACTAGTATACGGTAGTTAATCATAACATCATAACAGTGAACATGAATCGTTAACTGTAACTATGACGTTTGGGATTGAGTTGCTAAAAACAAAGGAGTGCGGCCTATTCGACGATGCTGTACCATTTGTACACGTCAAATACTTGGTCGAATCACTCTCCTTTTTGCGATATAATGCTGCTAACAATTTTTTCTTTGTTTCTTTTTTTTTCTTTTTTTCCCCTTTAATTTTCATTAAAAAAACAATCGGTCAGTGTTAGAGTCGTTGCTTTGGTCATTTTAATGCTGAATAATCATAGTCACTTGTTATCAAATATTGTCCGGTGTTTTGTAAGTAAAACAGCTCTTGTATAGCTAGCTGCAGATGCTTTTAGCAAACATACTACTAACAATGATTAATCAAACGATGTAATGTTACCAATTCACATGCAATGCTCCTCCGGAGTTCTATTTATATCGTAAGGTAACATTTACTAGAAATTTACGATGGGTTAAAATATTATTATTTTGACAGGACAGTGCAACGTACACTGGTTTTATAACTAATACATACATTCTGTAGCCCATTACTGACTATGGATAAAAACGTTCGCGTAATAATTGTAGATTAATACGATACGATAATTATACTGTAGTATATACTATAAATTAGATATATGCAAATTTAGATTTAACAAATTTAAACTGACAAAAATAAATCTAAAAGGTAAAGCTATGTGGTCAAAGAAACGGAAACACAGAAAAAACAAACAAATGAAACAGTCACGGAATATATAAAAGATCCTAATTAATCAAATGTCAATATATATTAATCCTATGCAATAGGAATATGAGATGGGTTCGTAGAACAACCGATCATATTGGTCCCGTGTAACCAACCAACCTCTCACGTTTGCTCTACTCTCGACTGTTAATGCGTTGCTCCAAAAAGCTCTACTAAATTATTTTGGTAACTGCATTAGCTTATATGTAGACAAGAAGACGATAAAGCAACTGTGACAGTGTCGACACATCACCTTTAATAAATACACAGACAACACAAAACAAGCATCGCAATGTTCGTTCACTTGATCAAATCTGAGAATATTTAATCACGTTAGCGTAGTGCTAGGCAGCTTGAAAGGTAAGGTGCCCATCTTCCAATCTGTGTGTCATAGGTTCAAATCCTGTTCGTCATCTCATCCGCATATACCATGCTCACCTATGCACCATCATCTCTTTTGTCAACCTATACCCTAACATCTTTTCCTCCTACACCAGC
>NW_022689580.1:0-1420 GCF_011630105.1 Anneissia japonica | reverse complement strand
CAATGGATGACGTGACAGGCCTAATGCACCCGGTTGACCTCTGAAGATTAGTGCACAAAATTTACTACTAAAACGTACATAAAATATGCTAATGAGCCAATATCATTATTAGGCCTATATAATTTTCGGTACAATTCTAAGCCGCTCTGGACCTGTTCGAAGCACGGAGTACTGTAGACCAAACCCAGTACCGTTACAATAATCGTGCGGGAGTATTCCTGACGGGGCACGCTCACGATAATTCTAGGGACGATCGTGAGCCGCCCGCTCGCCCAATGTCATATACTAGGTGAAGCCCATGAGTCTCCGGCAATGTAGAAATTTGAAGGACTTATTCGGGCATAACTGAATATTTTTTCTCTTTTGTAGGGATTTTACCTACTTTTATTTCCAATAAAATACATTTTTCGATGTTAAAACATATTGAGTTTATATAAAATTAACAATAGGGCCTACATAAGAATATTTAGAAAAAACACACATGGTGCGCATGCAGCTGGAAATAAAATAAATGGGATCAGTCCAAAGCGGCTGACTTATACATTTTTTAACATTCATTTCGAATAATTAAGTGGTTATACACATTTCCTTACACTTTCCGTTATACGTATTCTTAATAAACGCCTAAGGGTAATAGCTGCCACTATCCTATACACAAATTAATCCTTCAAAGCTCCTAAAAATATAATTTGGCCTACTAACACTATTCCTGGTGCACATCTAAAAGCGAAACATATGGCAGTCCTCTACGGCCGACTAATTCATTATTTTAAAATTTCAGTTATTATAAAATTCCTTTACGTTCAATCAACCTTGTAAGTAAGTAAGTATAAGTAAGTAACTTTATTGCTTCTCTTTTATAACCGAGGCACAACCGTAGAAGATGTGCAACAATAACAAAATCAGTATAAACTTAATTACTGTGATTAAATATAGCAAAGAAAATACTGCAGTAGAACGAAATATATAAAAAGGGTTTACAAAAAAACAAAAAAATACGTTAACAAAAAAGTAATATAAATAATAATATCTACTAATACTAATAATATAAGTAAATAGGTTAATAGGAAAATAAACATTTTGTATTTTGTAAAGTAAATACGGTTCAATGTATCAGGAATATACTATTTCTCATTTTCTATCTTTATTTTTATTACCGTGTATAATTTTTATTTTGTATTTCTCCATTTTTCTTACTTTTTATTATTTATTTTATTTTTTATTATTATTGTATTCTATTCATTAATAAGACAAGCCGTATCCTCGAATAAACTGTCATTATAATAGTCAATTGCAATACCATCAAATTTTATACTTTCGGTATACGATACCTTTTTTTTTTTTTTCTTTTTTTTATCAATTTTAATACTTTATTTTTCTTTTTATTTCTTTTTATTTCTTTATTTTTTACTAAAGTGAA
>NW_022689579.1:679-877 GCF_011630105.1 Anneissia japonica | reverse complement strand
AGTACTGCGGGACAATTAGAACCGCTCATTTTCCAACGGGTATAACTATGTTTTGACTATCATTATTACGTGTGTTGACAGTGAGATTTTCACCGGGTAGACAATGGTTTGCAGCAACTCCCTTGTTTACGTTTTTGGGAATTCCCACTGAATGTCTGTATGTAAAAAAAAAATCCACGGAAATTCAATGAATAATAG
>NW_022689579.1:0-614 GCF_011630105.1 Anneissia japonica | reverse complement strand
GTATAAAAATACATTATCATTTGTATTAGTTTCTAGTATGCTTTCATAACATCTTAATATTGTAGTACTCGGTGACCTAAAAAACAAAAAAAATCATAGTAAATAACACTTGTCATTTCAACTATTAATAACTATGTATAAAAAATAGTGACAACAAGCATATTTCAGATTCAAAGACAACGTTACGTTATTCCTTTTTAATCTAATAAATTACATCAATCACATTTTGTTAACGCATTTCGATATATTCTGAATATTATTTCGGCTATCAGGGGCGGATCCAGAAATTTCCAAAAGAGGGGGCCGGAAGGGGGGGGGCGAAAGTTGGGCCAATTGAGACAACACTGTCGTAGGGGGCCGGGGCATGCCCCCGCGAAATTTCTGTGTTCTAGACGCCCGAACATAACATTTAAGGCATCCTGGGCTATCATTTTTTTCTTTTTCTCTCTTTTTTCCCCTTTTTTTCCCTCTTTTTTACCTCCCAAAAGGGGGGGGGGCCGGGGCCCCCCTAAATCCGCCCCTGGCTATTAATAACAATAATAATAAGCAAGTGTTTTAGATGTGGTGGGATACGTACAGTGTAGACCTATGACGAATGAATGTTTAAAAGTTGA
>NW_022689578.1:0-840 GCF_011630105.1 Anneissia japonica | reverse complement strand
ACTGTAGAAAGAGGAAACCATGGGCCCAGGGCAGTCCTCTTAACATAAAAATATAATACAATATTGTACATTGTATTATATTTTTATGTTAATACAATGTAACAAGAAGGCAGATACCATAGTACAACATTATTACATTCAGTGTAGTAATCTTTATTCAAGTACACTCCAATCTCTCTTCCGCCTATGATGGAGGTCCTCTCTCTACAGCAGTCTCTAAACGAGGTTCTCCTCCGTTGCTCTTCCAAGAGAAACCTCAGGTTAAGTCAACCCTTAGTTGATAATATCATTTAAAGGTTACATACTCCCCTTCCAAAAAAGAAGTATCTCACTTCTTCAGTAAATATACAGTAGTCCATTAGCTAGGAAGGGGAAGCGGGAGTACTTTCTTGTTATTAAGATGCGCTCTAAGAGCTTCTAGGGACATACATTTTACAAAATTTTCCTACCCATGGGAGGGGATCCCCATCTTTCATACCTCCCCCCACCCCGGTGCTTGGCACCTCGCCTCCTACTTTGAAAAATTTGCCTCCTACTCAGAATCCTAGTGAAAGGCCTGCAGTAAATTGTGGTGTAACATTCAAATAACATTTCTGTTAAAATAAATTGTATAATATTTCCATTAACTGTGGATTGCAAATTGAGCAAAATGGCAGCATCTATTTAAGAACATAGACACAAATTAAATAATGGTTTTATAAATCCATTTGTTGTTAACACTGATATAAATTCCAATTACCACATCTGGGTAATTGGAACCTTGGGAAGGTATGATAGTGATCTGACATTGAGAGCAATTTCTTTTCAAATTTGAAAAATAGGCTCCCAGCCTATTATGAT
>NW_022689577.1:0-990 GCF_011630105.1 Anneissia japonica | reverse complement strand
GCCAGTCCCATTAGATTTGACTTAGGCGAACTCGACTATATAACTTCACTAAATAAATTCAGTCTTTTATATTAACTTTGTAATATAAAAAAGCATTTTTTTGTGGTAACAGACACATTTTTATGATCAATTGTTATTAACATTTTCACTGTGTGTTGGCTACTTAAAAGCTATTAAATACATTCGTCTCTAGGAATAAAACTATTTATAAGGTACTAAAACATTGGTTAAGTTTTAATTAACCTAAGTAGATAAAATCACAGTAAAATTCAATGAAATTTCTTATTATGACTGTTACCGAAAAGTAACAGTGTGACATATTTCATATTGTTATTCATATTTTAGTGCAATTATAATTAAACTTTTATGTGTATTTAATAGACCCACATACACTTGATTTGGGATAAAATGTTCAGTTTATCACACTTTCATATTTTCAAGATATTTGAAAAAAAAATGCATTTTTTAGGTAACAGTGTGACATTTTTCTTAGTCATCTTCTGTGATGGCATTCACGCGGAATGATATCCGGGAAAAAAAACACAAAAGTTTATTGTATTCACTCATGTATCTATTTTTAATATCATAATGAAATTAATCATATTTATATATGATACTGGCATTTTACATGGACTTTTATTTTTCCATTATTATGAATGTATTGAGAAAAAATCAATATTAATATTAAATCATAATTTTAAATATCATATCGCGATCAATATTGAATAGTAATCATATACCTAGAAACTCTAAACATTAAGCTTTAATTTGATACCAAATTTGATATGAAAGATTTAAATATTGGATTTTCTCTCTGGCATGGAATTGCCCTAAAGTCAAACTCGCCTAAGTCGAATCTAGAGTGCCACTGAAAAATTGTTCGACTTTGATAAAATTCAACTAAAGCAAAGTCAAATTTTTTTTTAGTTATATCACAATAGCGACTTGACTTACGGAGTCCGGAATAAATTAACATGCACGCTCACGATG
>NW_022689576.1:0-828 GCF_011630105.1 Anneissia japonica | reverse complement strand
TATCAGTAAATATAATTTAAGTCGTATTCAGAAACTTCAAAATAAGTGTGCTCGCCTTGTATGTTACAGACCCAAATATTGTCACATCACTCCTCTTCTTAATCATCTCCACTGGCTTCCAGTGTCACAGAGAATCCTGTTCCGCATATTAGTTCTGACATTTAATACACTGCAGTCCTCCAATCCTAGTTATATCTTCTGCCTGTTGATTTTCTTAACCTCTACCTATTCTCTCCGTTCTGTTTCCGAAATCCAACAAACTTGCTGGTGATAAATCTTTCTCTTCCTCTGCTCCAAAACTGTGGAATAATCTTCCTATTTCTATCCGAAATGCTTGTAGTACTGAAGTCTTCAAAAAACTCTTAAAAGCTCACTTATTTCCTAAATAATCCTCTTCCTACAATAAACCTTTTCTAAGCGCCTTGTATCCTTTGGCAAAAGGCGCTATATAAATTTCTATATTATTATTATTATTATTTGTATTTTGGCTATAGCGCAATCTGATCCTGTATAGTAGTAGGTCTACAAACTTTTCCTACTAGCAGGCCCTAGCATCAGTGGTGTAGGGGGTGGGGAGGCCTTGAAATAAGGGAGTTGATGCGGTGGGAAGGTAAAGTGGGGATCGGTGATTAGGTGAGGGGGATAACTCGCAAAATAATGTGATTTGAGGTGATTTTTAACTACTTGAGCATGATTACTAATTAAAATGACTATTTGATCAATTCATTCACTACCACAAAGACATCACTAGAATTATAATTTAGGAATTATTACAAAGAGTATTTGTTTTGGGTGTTTTATACACTAACAATCCATATCTAAGAAGAA
>NW_022689575.1:519-605 GCF_011630105.1 Anneissia japonica | reverse complement strand
TATATACTTTAATTATTTATATATTTATTTATATATTTGTTTGTATATTTATTTAAATATTTATTTATATATATATATATATATTT
>NW_022689575.1:0-458 GCF_011630105.1 Anneissia japonica | reverse complement strand
TTAATTTTAATTTTTTTATATATTGCTTGTATATTTATTTGTATATTTATATATATATATTTATATATTTATATATATTAATATGTTCATATATTTATCTATATATTTATATATATACATATATATTTGTAAATTTATTTATATATTTATATACAATAATATGATCATATATTTTTTTATATATTATATTTATATATATATTTATATATATATTAATATATAAATAAACATATAAACAAATAAATATATAAATACATAAATATATATAAATTTATAAATGAATATATGAATAATTGCAGTATATATAAAATATTAATACAGTATATATAGATATATAAATATGTATAAAAATAAATATATAATAATATATATATAAATATATATATATGTATACCAAACAATATATAAAAAAAATTTAAATAATTATATAAAAAATATATAAACATATAAATATATAT
>NW_022689574.1:0-2453 GCF_011630105.1 Anneissia japonica | reverse complement strand
TATTTTAGTAAACAAACCCAATGCCGCTCCCTCTTGCTCTGACACAAAACAAAATAATGACATCTTTCTCATGCCCTTGAAAGCCATCAACAGTAGAAATCTCAACATTTTGCCCAATACTTTCATTAGTGTTGGTCAGTCTACAAGTTTAAAGAGACAAAAAAAAGAAGAAAATAACCTTTGTATAATACAAAATTATTATTATTTATAGTGTCATTAGCAAAAACATGTCCTACATCCAAGATAAATGGCAAGTTTAAGCCTGCCTTGTCTAATAAGCACAACAATTCCAAATACCTGGTTCCCAGGATCTGAGCCTCAACCTCACAGGTGATTTTGAATATTTTTAAATCAAGAATTAAGATTATTTAGTACACACAACAATTATGTTGAAAATAAATAATATTATTCAATTTGAATCATTTTCTATTTATAATAATTGTACAGCGCCAAAAATATAAATGTATCTACAAAGTGTTAATTTGACAGGGGAAGATTTGGGGAGCAGGGTGGGTGGCCCCAGTGTCCACTCCCTTTTGATACTAAAAAAAAAATAAAAGAAAAAATTGCGAGTAAAACTGAATTAAGGTTTTTATTTCATTTCTTACAATTGATTTTATTGGATAATCAAGTAGAACTTTGGATATTGCAAATATTCATTTAACAAAAACTTGTGTTTACCTTTTTATTTTTTCATTCAGCAAAATCTTGTGTTGTTCACACAGTGTTATGATGCCAATTCTAAACTTCTCAATGGCAACCAGAAGCGAAACTAAAGCGGATACCATTTGACATTCTGCTTTGTTTATGATATCCCTAACAAAAATAAAAACATTGCATTTACAGTACATCTAAATGTATGCTAGCTGTGATAGTCTAAAGGCCTGATAAAAAAAAGGTTTTGATTTTGTATTATAACTTGAAACAAAAAAATTTGAGATTCATTTTAAAGAGTTAACAGGTAATAGGTCCCAAAAGAAGATTATATTCAACAAAATAAATGCGAGTACCGTAAATCATGTTTACAAAATATATTATTATTAAATTATGGAATACTAGGAACTCTTCACTTCATTTCATGCGTTCAAAAATTATACTTTTATGGCAAAACCATTTTAAAGTCCGCCAAGGAGGCTTTGTAAATCACCGCTGTTTGTCTGTCTGACATCTGTTAGCAAGATTAAAACTAAGGAATGGGTCATCATAAAATTTAGTGGAATGGCACATAATAATCTAAGAAATAGATGATTAAATTTAAGGAAATGTCAAAGGACAAGGTCATGGTCACAGAAATTTGATTTTTTACATAAAAGAAAATAATGGAAACACTCATCAGGCACAAGGCGGAGATATACAATCTATGGATTGACTGCTCTAATTAAAATGTAATTTTATTCTTAAACCCTAAGATATTTGTTAAACAAGTTTCCTAAAAAAATATTTAGGGCAGCTTATATATTCATATGAATTAGCTATAAATATTACAAATTCTTCTTTTATCTAATCATCAATCAATGAATTATATATTTAAATTAACAGTTGCATATTAGCATCAGCATCAATTGAAGACATTATGAATATGTATTGCTGTTTTGCATATCAGCCCCTGAAACAGCATAATGCTTTACTCACTTGTCTGTTGACCTTTCTCCATCTTCTATGATGTCAAATAGCAAGTAAGGTCTAAATGGAAAGGAGTCATATTTTCTTTTGGTAGGTTCAGGCCTGTAATAACAAAGTTATCGGTTGAAATATCCATTGTTTTCTGGCAAATTCTGCTTAGTAAGGTTAGGAGAGTGGGAAGAATACTGGAAAAAAGAGAGCAGCAGTGAAGAAAGGGACAGTTGGTTAGAAGAAAAATGGAGAATAGAGAAAGTGACATAAAATTATCTGTGATTGGCTTCAGTACAATGTTCGGAGGTATTAGAAGACAGGAAAAATTGTAAATCAGGTACTTACAGAGAGGTTTTTAATTTATTATTGTAGAAGTGCTTTGATGGAAAGCTGCAGATTTCTGGATGCATTCGATACTGAGTCCTCAACAGGTGCACTGGGTTCCTTTGTAGAGTCAGCTGTCCTCTGAAGTTTTTATACATACGTTCAAACAGAGACTGTTGAAAGCCAAACTCTTTTGCTTTCTGTGGACAATGCAAACTTAATTAATAATTAACAGCTTACCCAACACAAAATTGTTTGTAGAAGATTTTGTTTGCTTGAAGTAGCATTGTCCGCTTTCCAGAAGTCATGGAAGAGGTACGTTTGGTCAGAAACAAATCTACATTACCAAAAGTTTAATGATTATATTTATTTGTTTAAGAACACTAACCTCTGACAACACTGTGGCTGTGAGCTGTTGAGGATCACCAACAAGTAGTAGCTTAGACACTTTAAACTGTAGTGGAATCAGTGTGTCTAATTCAGTACACTGGCATGCCTAGAAAAAAGAAATTAAA
>NW_022689573.1:0-1097 GCF_011630105.1 Anneissia japonica | reverse complement strand
TATTCCACGTTTGATTATAGTTCGGCTAATCTTCATATAAGATAGCTATAACAAGAATAAACGTTCCTTATTTTGGATTAACACTAACTGGTGGAACTTAAGTCTACACAGAACATGTAGTGATACTTTACCAGTCTGTGATCATTGATAAACTCATAAACTACACACATACTAGTTTGTACTTCAACCCATATTCACAAATGAACATTTTTTTTTTAAATTATCAATTAAGAGTCCAAGACAATACATTCATATACCTTTGTATCTTTACACTGTGAGCATGAAATAAGGATTATGTTCTTGGCAACACCGGCGCGGAATGGGTAGTTTGCAGCCTTCAAAAGTGCTTTGAATGTATCGTTGTTACCGCCCTCACCGAACTCCAAACCTTCAATTCCAAGCTGAAGCTTGCGCTGATGGTTAAATATCTGATGATCAATCGTGTGCATGTGTGGAAGATCATGTATCCCTGGGCCACCAAAGCCGACAAGTCCAAATCGGTTCTCCTTTAATCCTATAAAAGGAATCACAAACATTTTATAGCTTGTATATTTTAGTACTGAACAGCCTTTTTTATTTATTCTTTATTTCGTAAACAGAGTACATATAAAATATAACTAAAGACAAATACATAATATCGAAATACTGTACTGTACAATGAATAAAATTACTAAGAATAAAAAAAAACCAAGAAGCTCATGGACACACCAGCTGGTTCAGAACTAAACTAAAACTCCAAGAATATATTCCCATTTTGCATGCATTGCTGAGCCATGAAATGCAGTAATCATAATGCACATAATAAAACAATTAGTAGAACTGTGAAGCCTATGCCAAAAGCCATATGTGAATTTTCTGAGGTTTTCAATAAAGGATAATAAACCATAGTTAACAAACATGGTTGAGGCACTTTTGTGGCGTGGTAATTTAAGTATCATACGTATGTTCTTTGATCTCAATATCCATATAAAGTAGGCCAATATGCACCTCACCTAGGCTTAATAGTAAAATCAATGCAGATTCATGTATAATGTATTGTCATACGGCAAGACATTTGAAATACATTTATTTACAAAAAACAAAAGACATTGACAATT
>NW_022689572.1:237-745 GCF_011630105.1 Anneissia japonica | reverse complement strand
TTTAGAAATTAGGCCTAGGCCCCTACCTAGTGCTATGCCCAATGGGGTATCTTCAAATCTCAATAGGGCTTGGCAAATATCTCAAAAATCAGTATAAATATTAACAATATTCATTTAATTATAATGATGTAGTGTTGCTATGATATGTATAAACGTAATAACAAAAATAAATCTCTTACCAGCCATTAATACTTCAGTTTTTTGAAGATTATTTGAGTCACCAGCCCAAAAGCAACCAATCATTTGCTTTCCGATCCTCGTCGTATCAATCTCTAGGAACTCATTGTATTCGGGCTTTGGTATCAGTTATGGTATCAGTCTTTTTCTGATTCGTTTTACGATTCGGTAATCGATAGAGGGCAGTACATAACCCACTGTTCCAGAGCCGTAGATAGAAAGAGTTGCGACATTGAGAATTTAGAAGCCATTTTGTTTCATACGCGATGCGCGTTCTGTGCCTAACGTGTGATGTGCGTTCCTGTGTATAATATTGTATAATACAGTTAGC
>NW_022689572.1:0-218 GCF_011630105.1 Anneissia japonica | reverse complement strand
TTAATTCCATTTAATCTTTTTAGCAGTCGAATTTCATGTAACTCTATAGATTTTTTTTAATGATTTCACTAGTTTATATCCAATTTCATATTATAAATACTGTAATAATTTACAGTACTATTTTTTTTAGCAGTTCTTTAATCCTCGCCGATAGACCGAGAGAGCCCTTCGATGGCAAGCATTCTTCAGTTAGGCAATCCTGCCATATAGACCCTTAA
>NW_022689571.1:0-600 GCF_011630105.1 Anneissia japonica | reverse complement strand
AGATCGATCGGTTACAATTTGTTACTTTTTGTTAAATTTAACTTCACGTGTGAATCGGGTATTAGATCAGTTTACGATAGAAAACACAGTAATCAATTATAATGCTATATGCTCAAGTTTGCTACCTTGAGCAAATTAATTTCAAATTACTTATTTAATAATACAATATATTATGATGATGACCTATATATTACATTTTTATTTCGAAACAGAGCTTTTTTGACTTCTTATATATATAAATATATATATATAAATATACTGTTGTCGGTCTCACTCTTTCTGTTATCTCATCTTCACATGTCGTAACAATATATATATATATATATGATCTATATATACTGTGGTGTATTTAGGAGTATTGAAATTGGGGGGGTGGGGCTGATGGGTGACGGGAAGGAGGCTTCATAATTTGTGAAGGACGTTAGCTTGCAAAATACTGTAATTTTCTGTGATTTTTAACTACTTAAAGTATGACATTTTTAGTGGGGAAGAGAGGGACTGGGGAAGCATGAGTATTTTTTGGAGGGGCGTATGCATGTATTTGTGTTCATTATTAGGCCTATATAGATTATGAAATGCCTTAAATGTCATGCTCTCTGT
>NW_022689570.1:0-575 GCF_011630105.1 Anneissia japonica | reverse complement strand
ATACGTCGTACTGAGGTGAAGCAACCTCGACCATGAAAGCGTGGTTGACGGATTTCATGCAAAATGCCCAAAACATAGAATTTCACTTAATTAGATGGTTACATTGCATACTCTTTGTTTCTTGTTTCATTCAAAATGTTTGGTTTTGGAAGCTGATTTCAACATTAGAAAGCATAGCCTGTGCATGAAGTCATATTATAGTAACTCAATTCCTATCAAATAATTAATAAAAATTCGCCATAATTTATCAAATATCCGTGGCTTCCAGAGGGTGAAGCCCCCTGGACTCACACTGGGGCCCTGGGCGGCCCCCTGCCCCCCCCCCACCCAAGTGAGGCTCGATTCGCTCCACTAGCTCCCCCGTCGGGGCCTTTAGCCCCTCCGTCGGGCAGGTCCTGGCGCCACCACTGAGGCTACATACGTAATAATACGGTACTTCGCTTATACGATCAGATAGTGTTTTTTTTTTTTGTAATTTAATTTACTAATTGTATGTTTGCTCATTAATTGCTAATAGTCCGGCAGCTTAGCAGATGGATGTGGACGTTCCGGACAAAAGCACCAATTTTTTTTTA
>NW_022689569.1:0-1242 GCF_011630105.1 Anneissia japonica | reverse complement strand
TCATGCTGAATCATCTTGTATAGGCCTACCAATAGTTACCAATAATTTGCCTGTGTATTATGGGCCAAAAGTAAATACGCTGAAATTGGGTGAACTTTATAGTCTAATGTAGAGTAGATATGTGATATTCAAACCTGTCTATATACTGTAGCCATATATTTAGAAAGCCTTGACACATAATTTGTAACTCATTGTAAAGACATTAAAAACAATATACATCCAAGGATGCTGTAATTGTATATTTAGTGCCTTTCTGATCTTTACACTTTACTAAATTGTAAGCCTATGCTTTACAGATCATAACTATACAACATTGACAGGCTACTGCCATATTATGCTGTGCATAGATTTATCTTGGGTTCAAACCCTGATGTCAAAATTTTCATTCTCCCAACAACTTTCTTTAGTCTCATAAGCTAGGTTCATATGGGATTATAGCCAGATGAAGTAGCTGATCTACTTGCCAAGTTAATTGGATTAAATCCACTAATCACGTTCGATGTTAAGGTTAGAGCGAGATATTTTGACTACCAGAAATTCGGAGAACACATCATTAGACAGGAAGTACAATCGCATGTTGGGTAATTACTGTTGATTTTCGCGTGACTAGTTTATGCTAGATCGAGACTATTGGCGTAAGCTAGGCCTAGGTCTCGGCGGTTGATTAGACTGGCGGAAGAGTCCAGCTGGAGGGTTTACACTGGGTTTTCCCCCCAAGTATTTCGTTTAGTGCGTGGTAGTGTGGGTATGCCGATTTCGGGTCATCCCTTATTACATTGGCCGACCCCTTGCCCGTCCCACGAATAAAAACGTCTCTCACAGCCTTGTGGTATGCTCTTAGATTTTTCAACTTTGTCACAACAATTGCCGATGTTATGCTATTGTAGCCTAAGTCCCGCATTCTCTCTGCAATCCTTTCGTGGACACCATCTGACGGTACAGGCTTAGTCGAGTTGTGGCCTTCATCTCGCCATACTTGAGCAGTCATACCCAAACTTATGGCAAGATCTTCTAGCTCATCCACTAAAATTATCTCGCCATATTTGGATATGAACGGGGCTATAATGTAAGTTTAGGTCTATAGCTTATGCAGTACTTTATTGGAGCATGGAGGAAATATTCTGTGGGAACTACAATTAGGAACAACTAAAATAAATAATAGTAATTACTTAATTTAAAAAAAATATGACTGGTCAAGTACAGGGATTTGGCATTACATGACCTATCAAGGTATCTGAGAAT
>NW_022689568.1:0-1262 GCF_011630105.1 Anneissia japonica | reverse complement strand
AGTGATTGTACAACCATGGCAGATCTTCCGGTATACGATAAAGAAACCGAAAACTTCTCTCGGTTATGCTGCTTACTCATCTGTGAAGGTACAGATGCTATGAAGAACTTTTTCTTTAGTCATATATCTATACTACCAACAAACCTACATGATTTTTTGGCAAGTAACAAGGACAACCTTATTAAAAAAATGAAACCAGCTGTACTAACAAAGACCCAACAAAAGAAGTTATTTCCATCAAAGGGCAAAGTTGATATAAACAAACTTGACATTACACTGATATTCTTGTTAATAAAACATTTATGCAACTTCAGTTTTACTGAGTTACAGTGGCATGATATGCATGGTGATTCTGATCTAGCTAACATTGTCCGACTGAAGAACATTAGAAATGCCAAAGCACATGCTCACTGCTGTCGTATCAGTGAACCGGATTTCAGAAATGAATGGATTCGCTTGTCAAAAATCCTCCAAAAATTAGGTGTCGATAAGAAGGTAATTGACTTGTATGCAAAACAGGACATTAGCATCACTGATCAACATAAGTTCATTGAAGAACTCCGACATGATGGAAGGGAATTGAAAGACATGGTATGTAGTGTGTTCAAGGAGTTAGAGACAGTCAAGAAAGATGTCTCAACTGTCAGAGAGAACAATGAGTTGTTAATAAAAGAGATGAATTTCAAACATGACATTTTGTTGGATGGTCAAAAAAAGGTAAAGTGTTCATTAAAGACATTAACTGATCAACTAGATGTTTTGAATCAACCGAAATGTGCTGACAACCCAAAACACTATGGTGCACAAAATCAGTTATCACAATTTGAAACCTCTTCACCACCAAACTACAAAACCATTCCAAAGGGATCAGCTGCTACAAGTAAAGTACAGATGAGTAAACATAATATTAATGCATTACAAGCAGATCGACTAGATAAAGATGTACCAGAAGGAAGCAATATGCTATTAAAGAAGACATGTAATTTAAATTTGCATGCAATATCAACAAAGTTAGATCTACCTAATATCCCTGTGGTGCTTGATCAAAAGAATGATCAAAGCACTTCTGACATGGATTCCGTAGCACAGAGTCTAGCACTTCTTGTACGTGGACAACAGAATACACATTTAGCTGTTCAAGGCCTTACTGACCAAATGGTGAATATTCAAGAAAAACTAGAAAGCATCTGTCCAAATGGTACAGTATAGTTTTTTTTTTTTTGTTTTTTTTTTGTGAACTTACATTCATTTATGTCTTATAT
>NW_022689567.1:0-1126 GCF_011630105.1 Anneissia japonica | reverse complement strand
GGACGGGGGTCCGGAGTCCTCCCCAGGGAAAATTTTGATTCCTATGGCGGAAAATGAGCTTTCCCGACTTTGAGCTAGGTGTCTTAATGACTTAAGGACTTTAAAATCCTTCAAAACTCAAGGTTTTCCACCTCCTGAAAATGGTCAGGTAAACTTTCTCATTCTTAATACAGTAAATAGGCCTGTATGTGCATGTGTATACATACATTTAAAAAAAAATGAGTAGTTGCATACGTGTATATTTTCCCATGAATCAATAAGGCCCAAAGAGAAGGGGTTCGGGGGTTCTCAATTTTGATTCCTAGATGGCGGAAAATGAGCTTTCCCGACTTCTGATGTGTCTTTTAATGACTGTAAGTCTGTTTTTTTTAATTCAAAATTCAAGGTTTTCCCCTCTTGAAAACGGTCAGGTAAATTTATCTCATTCTTCCTTATCACAGTAAATAGGCCTTATCTGTATAAGTTGAGTAAAGAATAATATGACGCCGGTTGTGCTTTAGATAGATACAAACAGAAGCTTTCCTTCTGCGCCCCTGTGTACACATTTTGTCATCATCAAACATCATCAAATTTAACCTGTTTTTTTCAGAAGGAAAAGATTCAAGGGGCCAGCAGGACCACCCTCCCTACATTTTTTTTTAATGGGGGATAATTTTAAGTCTGAGAGTTCCATTTCCGGCCCATCTAGAGATGCCATGATCATAAATGTTCTTACCTCAGCCCCAACCATGGTGGTATACACACTCCATCAGTGAAATCACTCCCTGGACCCCTTTGAAATTCCTGGATCCGCCACTGCATACACACTTATCACCTGTCACTTTCGTAGTGCACATTGGCCAGTGTGATAATCACCTCTCCTCATCCAAGTACAGTACGCATGGAAGTTGAATATGGATTAGGCCTATATTTATCAAGTAGGCCTATCAAGTAGGAGCGTGTGGCGCTGCGTGTAAGGTGCTGGACTTGTGATCGAGAGTTCGAGACCGACGCCCGACGAAGGATACTACCCACAGGGAACAGAGAAAGTTGCAAAAATATGAGCTGGTTTGCCAACTTAATAGTGTATCAGCATTTTATTTGTCACCGAAACTGATCATTTAGGTAGAATTGGTTGCTTACTATC
>NW_022689566.1:0-512 GCF_011630105.1 Anneissia japonica | reverse complement strand
ACCATGTGGATATGAGGACTATTTAAAGGAAACGTCTCAGGCCAGATATTTCAAAAACTAATCAACTGATATGAATGACTTTTATGAAAGCTTAACCAAGGTACAAGAATGAAATTATGGAGTGCTGGTGACGATCCAAATTTGGGTGTGCATTTGAGGGCCAAAAGGTCCCGGACCTAAATATCTCGAAAATGGATCAATGGATAAAAATAACAATTGGAAGAACAGTTTGTCATGTTTTAATAAAGAAGTGTTTCAATTTTGGTCACGATCCGAAGTAGGGTGTGGATATGACGACTATTTAAAGAATTAGTTTACCGTATTACCCATAGGCAGAAACAATAGTATGATGAATATTTAAATACAGTTACAGTAAAGGTGTACAGCGTTTTATGTGTACTAACTTCACTTTTTTCGGAACTTATTGTGAATATGTCAATTCATCTTTACCTTTAAACATGCGATGCTAAAAACCAAATCCCTGTACAGTATTTCTATTTTCAAAATATTTC
>NW_022689565.1:0-790 GCF_011630105.1 Anneissia japonica | reverse complement strand
AACAAGACATTAGTATTGTATTTGTTGCTAATTTGATCAGTGATGTCTTCTAGCAGCAAGAAAATCATAGTGATTTCTGAGTGATGTTTATGCTGGACAGATTATTTGATCATATTGTTATTATTTAGAGTTTTTTTCATGCTTATTAAGTTTTGTTTTAAATTGCTTGTTTTTTTTTTGTTTTTTTTTTATTAAGTAATTTAATAGAAAGATTAAACGAGAACTTGCCTGTTCGAAGTTTGATCACTGTTTTACTTCATATTACGTTCGGTGCAAACTGAGATCTAATTTAATACAATTTTAGACTTCACTTTGTAGATTTATTTATTTTTATTTCATTGACTTTATTTAGCTTCTTTTTATTTGATAGAATTTTTTTATATTACTTGAATTTAAAGAATACTCATATACAACATGTTTAGCTCTTATTATTTATGCATTTTGTTTTTATTTTATTCTGAGGGGGTGGAATATGAATGCTTTAATAAGCTAAAATGCAAAGTTAATCTTGTTTTTTACATAATTCCAAACAACTCAGTTAATGCCCAGTAGATAAAGAGTTATTTGTACAATGTATCTACAGGTCAAAGGTTATTGCGTGCAATATTTAACAAGTTGATATTTATGAATTCAGAATTCCTGGTGGTTATTCAGGATTTATAGTAGTAGAGTAGAGAGTAGTAGAGCCCATGGGAAGAATCACCAGCTGATGCTTTTACAGGAATTTAACAATGATAAATAGCAAATACTGTATACAAGAATGTAAAATCTAGTCAAAATTACATGTACA
>NW_022689564.1:0-983 GCF_011630105.1 Anneissia japonica | reverse complement strand
ATTTGTGCGTATGTATTGATGAATTAGATTGTGTCTATTGACCTTTTCTAACATAACAATTAGTATGAATTTTATGTTTGATCATCCAAAACATTCACAGATTTTTTTTCATTGGTGTGACTATGTTGATATTAGTCTGTAATGACGTCATCAATAATAATGATAAAAGTAAAAACAATATCTTATGGTCATTATGACGTAAGCGCGATCTGGACTGTATAAATCCCATATGTCGCTCTAATGTAAACTGTGATTTATCGGAATGGACATTTTGCCAGTATAGGAATATTTAGGAGTATTTTTGTAATGGTCAGTTAGGGCGCACTCGTGCCCTAACCATAACGATAGGCAAATTTGAGTTTAAATAAAGCCGGTAAAATAAACACTTTGTTGATTTATTTTAACATTTAGTGTAAATTTACAGCGGTTGCATGCTCACATCGCTCTAAATACCACTTGTCGCTGCCCATTCTGGTGGTTATTTAAAGACCAACAGTAGATAATTAAAGGCACGTTTGTTTACCACTAGTGTAGTGTATCACTGCGCTGTAAAATAATTGAAATCAAATTAGTTAATAATAGACACCAACTACCTTCTGAATGAGAAGTAATAATTATGTCTTGGACTAATTATCGACGCTTTCAACAGTTAATTATCTTGATTGATAGCAAACGTTAATAGTCAAGTCAAGAAACCTGAAAACGAGAATATAGAATACATAATATATTAAGAAAATAGTTCAATGTGTGTATTTTAGAATAATTATGGCATGTGCTTTTATATGTATAGGCATATATATATATGTATATATATATATATATATATGTATTATATATGTATTTTATATATTATATATATTATATATATGAAATATATATTATATGTATATTATATATATTATATATATATTATATTAAAAAGTGTCTTCAATCAATCAATCAATCAAAATATTTATATAGCGCCAATATTCAGAAATGTTCAG
>NW_022689563.1:0-1239 GCF_011630105.1 Anneissia japonica | reverse complement strand
TGGGCTAAATCATATGGGTCCCACATGGAACTTGGGTGCAGAATCCGGAGGTTTCCTCAAGGATTTCACATATGGTACCCATATAGATCTGCATATGGGCACCATATGGGTCCCTTATGGGCTTGTTACCTGGGTACCGTCTCAATAGAACAAAAATTCAATGTGGGACCTTGCTATCATGTATCTAACGGCAACGTCCTCGTCATCAACCACACCACAGTGCGGCAACAAGAAATGTGCTGTACATACACTCATCGCTACGGATTGATTTGAATGTGTGGTTTAATACACATAAAAGCAACTTGTAGCCTACATTTATTTCCTGTAGTATCTGATCTAGACTAGGGGCCTAGGTCTACACATACACACGTACGTACCCAGCCAGCCTATTTGTCTTCGTCGGGCCAGTACATTGACACGAAATGTGCTGCACACCAGTGGCGTATCTAGCAGTATTAAAATGGGGGGGGGGGGCACAGTACATTGTTTATCTCTCAGAGGAGAGACCACGAACCAAGACCACCCACCATTGCAAGCACCACAGAACGGCTCATTCTTTGCTACCAACTAGACTCGTGCAGACGCGTTTATTAGCCGCAAAGCTTACCATTCCAGGCTGTGATTGGTTGATAAACACAATGTGGAATATACAGCCGATTTGCAATCTGATCAATGACGAGCACGCTTTTATAGGAAACCCATCTTAGTGTTAAGAGATATGTTATAAAAACATATAATTTCACATATTTCCCAACAACATTTTCAGAAAAACTCTTCATACTTTAAATTCCCCAAGCCTTCTCTTCCATATTATTACAAGATCGGCCTAATCGCGTAACAAACGAAGGAAGAGATAGAAAAACAAATTACTTCAAAATTCGCTCAAAATAATCATATAAAATACTCGTTTTATTGTAGTGAATTTTAAGATTAAAATGTACTTTACCGTCTCTCAAACATGCTCCATCAGTGATCCTGACGTCATCTAAAGCAATATCACCTGTATAACTAGTTCCTACAATTCCTTCGAAGACTATATTGTAGGCATTGTTTGTTTCGACCGAGATTTGGCCAAGTCGCCAAATATTTCCTTGGTCGTTTCTTTTTGTCCACGCAGGTGTACCAACAGTACTTGCTATATTGACTATATACACATTTAATATGTTCACTGTGGTGCCGTACATGTGGTAGAACCACTCAACGCATGTGCCATTCGTTGCAGGATATGACTGTGTCCAA
>NW_022689562.1:0-556 GCF_011630105.1 Anneissia japonica | reverse complement strand
TTCTTGAATTTTCTAATGTTTCTTAATTCATTTTAAAAAATTATTTTAAATAAAAAAGAATTTGTTTTTGTATTAGTTTCAACTTCATCTAAAAAAAAGTCTCTGTAATATGGGAGATTTTTTTTTGTCCTTGTTTTCAAAATATCTATCTACTTTTAAATTTTGATTTTTAACAGATCATGCGTGTGAACATGGCTCCTATATGAATGTGCATGTTGGTTTGTACGCAAGCTTGTCTTTGAGTCGGGTTAACCCATTGAAATCTAAAAAATAAAAAAATAAATAATCTGCTATAAAAAAACGCCAAAGATTAAGTTAGTTCTAGCTATATCTGGAAAAACCTGGGAAGATTGTTAAATTTGGTAGACTCAAAATCGAGGTGGTTTGAGGTTTTACTTTACAGAATATAGCACTATTACGGTGGCGCGCTACTTGCCACCTGCTAATTTTCCCCACGGATGTTTTATTACTTAGAGAGTTATTCCCCAGGATATTTCCCCCACCCCCATTTTTTCGATGCATTGTTCCTCCTAGTTTTCCTATTGATTTTTCTCCA
>NW_022689561.1:0-602 GCF_011630105.1 Anneissia japonica | reverse complement strand
ATATACATATATACATGAGCAAATATACTGTAACACTATTAAAAGTATAACAACTAGTATCAGTGTACATAGCTTAGTCTTCCCTTAGGCGTAGATCCCGGAGGGATGGGGGATATATCCCCCCAATATTTGACAAGGGGGCGATGGTCCATTGTATCATCCCCCCAATATTTTGACTATGTATGGGATAAAATGGAGCTTTACACACTTCAAAAGACTCACAGAAATAATTTGCACTGTCTTAAGCGCTTACAAAGATGAAAATTAGCATAATGTATTAATGTTGATAACAAAATTATTTTATCTGGTACCAATCTAAGCTCTTCTTTCTTTAGATGTTAGATGTGCTTGCAAAGAGAGCCACATTTCACACTGAAGGGTGTGTACGACATCAGTAATGTTGTCAATTCCAAGAATGTTTAAGTTTATATCGTTTGATGAGGAATTTATTGATTAGGCCTATAATAGCAAATTGCATCAATTTATTTTGCAAAAACAAGGTTTCCAGCTTCAGAGGGGGCACATCCCCTGTCCGTACAAGGGCACACATTGGCGCTAACACCAGGCACGTAACAGGCGTCTAGGGACGTCAGAGTGGGTTT
>NW_022689560.1:0-786 GCF_011630105.1 Anneissia japonica | reverse complement strand
ACAAAATAGTCAAGTCCAAAGAGGAGTAACTTAACTAATACCAGATTTAAGAGTACTAAATAAAATAAGATAAAGTTAGGCGCACTAATTTATAGGAGGATTTGTGCCGCCCTCAATCAGATATATTCAATTTTTAAAAGGATTACAACATTTGCCAATTTAACATTTATTTTTTTCAACTTGATATTGTTTCAAGAAAACATGGTCATTCATTCATTCACTCATTCATTCAAACTTTATTTAAACTCGAGTTGTAACAAATCTACAGTAAAATATATATAAGTATAAATACAATATATGAATACAGTAAAACATTATCAACAGACTTGTTCGATCAATTAAAAGATCGTTTTCCAACAAGTTCGAAAGTGGGAAGCAGTCAAAGGATAAAATATCAAAATACAAATAAACAGAAGTATGAAATAATTGATAAAATAATAAAAATTGAATTGAAAATACTTAACAGCATTTTAACATTATTATAAAATAACTATGCTTTTCCTATTTCCTTGATAATGATCATAATGTACTGTCAGATTAGGTTGCCAAAGCAGAGTCTGTAATTCAATTTAAATCCAATTTTGCAGAAGCAAATATCAATCATGCTTGTTTGTATCAAACATTCATTTGACCAAACCAAGAACATTTTATAAATATGCGTAGAAGTTATATTGCTTCAGTCTCTGCAACTAAGTAAGTAAATAGGAAAATGAGACATTGAAAATACTGTCCATTGATAGCTCAAGATTAAACACAATATAGTGTACCTTTGCATTCTGCATATGA
>NW_022689559.1:0-917 GCF_011630105.1 Anneissia japonica | reverse complement strand
AGCCCGGGTTGCAACGGGCCTAGGGTGGCAAAAGGCCGGGTGGTAAAAGGCCGGGTGGCTAAAGGCCAGGTGGCTAAAGGCCTAAGGTGGCAAAAGCCCGGGTGGCAACGGGCCGGGTGGCAAAAGGCCGGGTGGCAATAGGCCAGATGGCAACGGGCCTAGACATATATATATTTGTATGTATTCGGACGTACATATGTATATATGTATATGTTTTCTGAGTATGTACTGTTTTTAGTGTGTATGTGTGTGGTTTTTTTTTACATTTTTTGTGAAGGCAGAACATCATGAATTAAAATTCTTGTAGTGTTATTAAACATATTTAAAAAAAATTTAATTGACTTGCCTTTGAGTGTGGAAATAATATTATTAACATAAATATAGTGACAATGATGAAAATAGCGATGATAAGCTATTATTATTAACATGTTGAATATGTTAATGCTGCTACCGTTATAAGAAATGGGCCTACTGTGCATGCCCATTTATATATAGACACCTCTCACAATTTGTTGTTTTTAAGATATTAAGCCAAATGTATGATCATATATAGCTCTGGTATACGAATAGAAAAATGGGTGGGGGAAATGTCCAACTGACATGCGGTAAGAAATTTTCAGTATACAGAGCATAAATATATACAATTCAAACGAGTTCATTAATAATACTTTTAAATTGCGAGTAATTACTACAGTAGGCCTACTAGTACAAATCTGTGTAAAAAACCCACCAAAATAATATAAATATTCGACATTCCCAAAGGTGGCAAAAGGCCGGGTGGCAACGGGCCTGGGTGGCAACGGTCCTAGGGTGGCAACGGGCCGGGTGGCAACAAGCCGGGTGGCAAAAGGCCGTGTGGCAAAAGGCCTGGGTGGCCACGGGCCTAGGGTGGCAAAAGGCCGGGTGGAAACAGGCCT
>NW_022689558.1:404-663 GCF_011630105.1 Anneissia japonica | reverse complement strand
TACATATATGTATATATATACCTATATATATACACATATACGTATATATATTCATATATATACATATATATATATTTATACATATATATATATATATTTATATATATACATACATATATTTTGATATATATATACATATACGTATATATATACATATGTATGTATATATATGTTTATGTGTGTTTATATATACTTATATATAAGTGTACATTATATGTAAGTATGTGTATATATGTATATATATAAGTATGTATATATA
>NW_022689558.1:0-377 GCF_011630105.1 Anneissia japonica | reverse complement strand
ATAAGTGTGTATATATAAATATATATACGTATATATAAGTATGTATATGTATATATATATAAGTATGTATATATATAATATATAAGTATGTATATATATTATAATGCATATATGTATGTATATATATAAGCCTATATAAGTATATATGTAAGTATGTGTATATATATAAGTATGTATATATGTATATATATGTATATATATATATATATGTGTATGTATATATATATATGTATATATATATAAGTATATATATGTGTGTATATATATATGTGTATATATGTAGATATATATGTATGTATATGTATATGTGTGTATATATATATAAGTATGTATATATGTATATGTGTGTATATATACATAAGTATGTATATATGTTA
>NW_022689557.1:0-552 GCF_011630105.1 Anneissia japonica | reverse complement strand
CACGAACTGGCTACAGCTAACACAGCGCCTTCGCGGAATTTTAACTCAAAGGTTGAGTCAAAATGGAATTTTTTTTGTTAGGCACGGTGAGATAGCCTGAAACAAACACTATTCCATTGAAAGTTTGAAGTTTTTCGGAAAAGTACTCGAAATATGGCGGAAAGTCAAAAATTTGCACTAAGTGGTCAACTCGGCGAGATAAGAACTTTTGTGCAAAAAGTGACAATGTTAAAAAGTTGTGTCAAAATGTAATTTTTTTTTGTTAGGCACGGTGAGATAGCCTGAAACAAACACTATTCCATTGAAAGTTTGAAGTTTTTCGGAAAAGTACTCGAAAAATGGCTGAAAGTCAAAAATTTGCACTAAGTGCTCAACTCGGCGAGATAAGCACTTTTGTGCAAAAAGTGACAAAGTTAAAAAGTTGAGTCAAAATGTAATTTTTTTTGTTAGGCAAAGTGAGATAGGCTGAAACAAACACTATTCCATTGAAAGTTTGATTTTTTTTTTTTGAAGTACTCCAAATATTTCGGAAAGTCAAAAAGTTGAACTAAG
>NW_022689556.1:0-795 GCF_011630105.1 Anneissia japonica | reverse complement strand
AATGCCATTAACTGCTGCAGAGAACTGATGCTTTGTGATGTTTTAATGCTTCCATGTACACAGAGGTTGACCATTAACAATAAATAATAATTTTAATTAGTTTTAATTTTGTGAAAATTCACATGCTGCTTTTGTGTGTTGTTAATATCAAGCCCGTAGCCAGGAAGGTTTGTTGGGTTCGAACGAACCCCCCTTTTCATGAAGTGCCCTTTCAACAAAGGCTGGTTAGCCTACACTTTAGGCCTAGCCTAGAGCCTATCATTATTAAAAGTCCTATTTAATACCCGATTGTTAGGCCTACCTAGTAACATAAAAAATGTGCTATATAAATAAAAAATAAAGAATAAACCATACTGGATTCTTTGGAGTTTGTATCATGCTACTGTTGTTAAATTACCAATACTGTACTGTAGTACTAAAGTTTTTTTGTTTTCTACCTTTTCCCAACTCAAAAAATTACCTCTTTAATATATACATTTTTTTTTAATGTATGGCCTCTCAAATCAATTTAATAACACCTGTAAATGCTTAGAATGCGGGAGCTTCCAGGGTTTTGGCCCTCGACCCACCGGGGGCCCTTGGCAGCCCCCTGGCCCCAGCCAATGGTGCTCGCAAGAGCCCTTTCAGTATCAAAAAGACCCCCCCTACCAAAATCCTGGCTACAGGCTTGAATATACTTAAAAATCACCAGTAAATTATAGCAATATTCCAATGTCATTCCGCTACTGTTATTCCGCCACCATAATTATATTCATAAATGATATTATATATTTGATTAAGTTAAATAATTAAACA
>NW_022689555.1:0-1539 GCF_011630105.1 Anneissia japonica | reverse complement strand
GTATATATATAAGTATGTATATATGTTATAATGTATATATGTATGTGTATATATATATATATATACATACATATCATATATGCATTATAACATATATACATACTTATGTATATATACACACATATACATATATACATACTGATATATATACACACACACATATATATATATATATATACATAATATATAGACATATATACGTATATATATACGTATATATGTCTATATATACGTATATATATACATAATATACATACTTATATATATACATACTTATATATCTACATATACACACATATACATACTTATATATATACATACACATATATATACATTCTTATATATATACATATATACACATACTTACATATATACTTATATAGGCCTATATATATAATATGCATTATAATATATATACATACTTATATATTATATATACATACTTATATATATATACATACTTATATATACGTATATATTTTTATATATACATACTTATATATATACATATATACACATACTTACATATATACTTATATAGGCCTATATATATACTTATATATACACTTATATTCTTATATACTTATATATAATGTACACTTACACTTACACTTGCACTAACTGATCTTGATAAAATATGAATGCCTACCGGAATCATTAATCTGAATGACATTTCTCCAGTTAATTCTAAAACCCTATTTTAGCGTAATTATTTTATGTTTTATTACTATAAATCTTGTTAAGTTGTCCATATTATAACTACACTACGGTGATTAAATACTTTCAGGCTGGAATTACTGTGTGCATTGTTTTTGTGCATTCCGTCGTGCTATGCATAACTCTTCCTCATGGTTGTATTTAGCAAGCTCTTTAACAAGCATTGTTGAGTGGTTAAAAGTAGTTTCATTATCCATTGTCATAACTTCCTTGGTCTCGCTTGTTTACATTGCGATCGTCGAATTTACTGCACACTGTCCAAAACGATATATATTCTGATCATGAAATACTCTGGTAATATAGTTTGAACATAATTGTTGTACCTGTACCATATTTAATATTCTTTCTAGAAACCCAATGTTTCTATTATTGGTACATGTAAAAAAATAAAAAATAAAAAAAAATAAAAATAAAAAAACAAGATGATTATTATATGTATCATAACTTTTATGGCTTTTATTACTGTATTATTGTTTTTATTATTATTATTAATTTATTGTTTACCAGTATTATCATTATTAGTATTATCATTATTACTTGTGTGAGTAGTTTCATAACTTACCTGCTCTAAAGACTAATTTTTTTTACCGTACTTTACGAATATACTCGTATTGTAGTACTGTTGTACTTGTACCATATTAGCTTTCTGTTTTTGACACCCAATGTTTGTATTATTGGTAGGCCTATATGTAAATAAAAATTATTAATAAATAAAAAATAATAATATCTTATTATATATATCATAACTTTGATGGCATTCATCATTGTTACCAAAATATCTTTAGAAAACTATTAGTACCCTTTCGAATTTATTTTATGTAG
>NW_022689554.1:0-1039 GCF_011630105.1 Anneissia japonica | reverse complement strand
ACTCTTGTCTATGATTTCGCTTAACGTCGTTTAAGTTTCCCCTTAACGATACTTGCCTTAAGGTACTGTTTTTAACCCTCTTCATTTGATAATTATTTGTGTTGTGAACTTTTGTGTCTCTTGAGTATGTTCGGACCTTTGTCAGATAGCTTCTGAGAGGCTGTGTGACATTTTTGGGGACTACTCGTCCAGGAAATAATACTATACAAGAACACTGATGAAAAGAACAAACCTAAGTTGGGCAGAATATTACCTGTCCCAGAAACTGGGTCATCCAAAGTTAAGGCAAGTAGACCTAAATTACCAGCATTTAAAGAAGGTAAGAATTATCTGGATTCTTATTTAAAACGATATGAAAGGTATGCAACGTGATTTGGCAGTAAATTTAAGTTCTTCATTACAGGAAAATCTCTAAGTTTATTTTAGGTTATCTGCATCTACATGATGGGTTTCGACATCTAATGTACATCTTGCAAGACCTGAAGCTGGAGAAAGTGGGCATTAATTTGTGGTAATTTCAAAGATGTTTTGACTAGATGGATAGAATTAGCAGATGCAGACAAGTTACGGCATTTTGCTACGAGAACAGTTTACAGATGGATGCGGGCGTGAGTAGGCACTTTTACTTTGGGAAAGTCAGCCAAGAACCTTTTTTAACTGCTATGGCTGAAATTCAGTACGTTGAAGCCTGTGGAGAAATGTTGAAGCCTGTGTAGAAATGTTCGGTTAGCTTTAGGAATCCAGTTTTAAAAAGCGTACCAAATGCAACCACAAAACCAGTGAAATCTAGTGTGAGAGCTCCATTCCCATCTCAAATGGTAAGCAAACCACTCATGTAACTTGTTATTTGTGTCATCAAGTACAGTAGGTATTGGAAAGAAATTGTCAATTTTTAACATTTTCTAATCCAATAATAATTGTTATAGGAGTCAGAGTGGGACACGTTGCCAGAAATTGTAGGCAGTAACAGACAAATGTTCCGGCTTATGTTATTCCAAGACATGTTAACCGAAATCTACTTTCCATGAAGAAGGTAGTA
>NW_022689553.1:0-987 GCF_011630105.1 Anneissia japonica | reverse complement strand
GGGGGGGGCCTTCCCTAGATACGCCACTGCTCCTCTGTCTAAGCCTCTTTTCTTCAGGTTTTCCTTATTATTGAATGTACATGGTATTATCAATCATAGGAATACGTGGGCCCAATTTTAATTGATAAACACCTGTCCTTGAATAGGCCTATTTTATATATCACATAAAACATACCTCGTCTGTCTCAGCCTCTTTTTTTATTTCTTCAATTTTTCATTAATATTATTAAAAATGTACATGTTGGTGTAAATCATACCAATGTTCCAGGATACGTCGACACGATTTTAAGTGATAAACACATTTATTTTGGATATTGTATAAATCCCATAAAACAAAACCTGTTCGGTTCGGAATGGTGGCAGATTGTGGTTGTTAAATTATTAAAACTGATATTAATGAGGTGATAATATGGATAGAAGAATACGCCCTCAGTTGGCCAATGTTATCAGTAGATCAGTGATCAAGTTTTATTATGTAACGCAATAATTAGGTGAGATCACTGGCAACGCAAATCACAAATAAACAATTCTGAACCCAATTAACAGTCAATTAACAATGTTATGTGCACTTCGTTGAGTTTTGCTTACTTGAATCATAGAGAACAGACAGACTATTTTCTCTATGCTTGAATGGACTGAAATATACTTTGTTACAGTACTTCTTGACTCTTCCTCTATGACAAAAATATTTAATTTTCTTAGTCAAAAAAAAAATACCCAAGGATTTGAACGGAATATCACCGAACCCAAGACCAAGTCAATATACCCAAGATCTTGGGTAAATACCCAAGCAGTGGTCACGCTGATGCGAAGTACAAAAACCAATTCCATTAGAGAGGGCGCACTTTATTGACTGTATAAAGTACAGATTAAAGCGAGAGCATTCCAGCGGATGCGATCTACAACCTCTGACTGCCTAGTAACGAAGAATTCTCCTATGAGAAATAGTCTGTATTTCTCATTTCTTTTATTCTTTTGCGTAAAACT
>NW_022689552.1:0-958 GCF_011630105.1 Anneissia japonica | reverse complement strand
AATCAGAGTTTAAAAGCGTTATAGGTCTCAAGTTTTAACATTTTTCTTTATCTCCCTTTTAAAATAAAAGCGTTATAACACCTCGTTGTTGGGATAGAGTGAGGCGCTCCTTATTGTAGGCTTCCATACAGACCTCTATTAAGATATTTTTTAGGTCATCCGAACAAATACGATAGAATTCCGCTTTTCATGCCATTCTACTCTATACCTAATTTGTGCACCTCTGGCATCGTTTGTGTACAAATTGTCTAGCCTTTGTAGTTTTTCATTTAATCTAAACGTCATATCTTCTTGTTGTATATTACCCTCAGGTTGTTCAAAACATTTATTTCACTTTCAAGTTGTTTGCATTCCATTTGTTGTTTGTTTGATTGTCCCTACCGTACGTATTGAGTATTCTTTGATTTATATTTTCATGAGGTCCTATAAGCCAATGGACCCCCGTTATACTCTATATTTGTTTTTTGTCTTTTCAATGATACATTTTATATTTTTTTTATAATTTTCTTCGGGAAGCATTGAGAGATTTAACTTCAATCCTTGGCCTTTTTTTAAAATGATGCAATTTGGAATTTAAGAGAAATTGCCATGTGGTCTGTCCCCTCGGCTGCTCAAATGTCTGCACTTACGATTTCTTTTTCTTTTAGAAGATTTTCTGTAACTAACCAGAAATCTAGGCGTCTATAGATCGCTTGTTGCGGTCTTCACCATGCGAATTGTCTAAGATTTGGGTTTATGTATCGCCATCCATGCTTCTTTTAATTTAAAGAATTTCATTATATCTTCAACTTCCTTGTCAATACGTGTATGGCTACTTTGTCATTATAATGGTCTAATATACAATTAAAGTCTAAACCTATAATTATATTGCTAATTTGTTGTACATTTTTTCCAATCCATTCTTTCGTTTTATTAAAAAAATATTTTCTTCATTAATACAATTTGGAGTATATATTGA
>NW_022689551.1:0-518 GCF_011630105.1 Anneissia japonica | reverse complement strand
CTTATTATGTCGAAATTTCGACATAATATGTCGAAATTTCGACATAATAAGTCGTAATTACGACTTTCGTATGTCGAAATTACGACATAATAAGTCGAAATTTCGACATACGTATGTCGTAATTTCGACATATTATCGTAATTGTCGTAATTTCGACATATTTATGTCGTATTTACGACATAGGCTTGGGCCACTATTTATATGTATATCTCTAAAGATTTTAAAAATCAATCTTAATTACTAAAGTTAAGGATTGTCAAAAGAGTTGAAATGTACACGGGCAATACAAAACGGTGAATGAAAAATGGTGGATTTTTGTTTAAATTCGGTATACAATATTAAAAAGTCAATTTAATGCTAACATTAATACTAACTTCAGGTATCAGTTATTTTTAAAAGTAATACAATTGGGAAAAAGTCGTCCGGCCAAAGCCTGTGCGGCCGGTGTGGTTACGATGGCCCTGCGTCAGTGGTGGGGATATTTGCCATTGGGGTTTATACTGTTTGTCTGATTTAGT
>NW_022689550.1:0-1291 GCF_011630105.1 Anneissia japonica | reverse complement strand
TTTTCGTATTCCCACCATGCATTTCGGTGAAACACTGTGGAACACTTTTTTTGTGTGGAGAACTCAATCTTGTATTTCTAGTATCTTTGACCCTAGGCATTAACATTTGCAATTCAAAGCAGTCCAGAGATCGAATTTATTACAACCACTTGAGCACCTCGCTTAGAGTACGGTAAGTTGTAATGTTATTTATATGTTCAATTATAAGTTTTAGGCCTAGGCCTAGTGGATAAACCCGGCTTAACTCACCGGGTTTATCCTGCAATGCCAAAATTGGTCCGGGCCAAAAAAATGTCCGGCGGACAGATTTTGGCCTCCAAAATCGGTCCGCCGGACTACTAAAATCGGTCTTCCGGATTGATTTTAGCCGCTAAAACCTGTCCCGCTTGGATAAAATTTGTAACTCGTCTGCTGCTAGTAGTAGTAAGTAGTAGGATATGATTGTTTCTCCTGTGGTCTTTTGCAGTGACCGAATGATTCGTTAAAAGAGAACTAGCAAAATGATTTTTTGTTCTAGAGGGGAATTTTGATATGCCATTAATAATAGAATCAACCTTAAAATCGTTTTTTGGCAATTTCTTATGAAGTTATAGACCATTATATATTATTTAATCGTGACGTCACTGGCGAAAAATGTAACAAAAGATCGTGCAAATAAAACCGTGTAGGTATCCGCCGCGTACGATCTTTGCGTGCATGCTGTAACCATGGCTGTAACTCATTTGTTGACAACGGCTGATGCAGTTATAGGCCTATAACCTGATATGCAAGTTACAACGACCATGGTTGCAGCATGCACGCAAAGATCGTACGCGGTGGATACCCTACGCGGCGCTATATACACAATCTTTTGTTACTTTTTTCGCCAGTGACGTCATGGTAAAATCGTATATAATGGCCTATAACTTCATAAACAATTGCAAAAATAACGATTTTAAGGTTAATTCTATTATTAATGGCATATCTAAAATCTCCTCTAAAACGAAAGATCATTTTGCTAGTTCTCTTTTAATCTACATAACATGTGCAGACGTATAACCTACAAGCAAAGGTGTGTACAGGGGGAAGTGGTGGCTATTGTTTCTAGTCACCAAAAAATTGAGATACTTTTTTTTTTTATCGTTAATACTTACTATTACTATTTTACTATTTGCTTTATTGTTAAAAGAGAACTAGCAAAATGATTTTTTGTTCTAGAGGAGATTTTTGATATGCCATTAATAATTGAATCAACATTAAAATCGTTTTTTGGCAAATGTTTATGAAGTTATAGGCCACTATATACGATTTG
>NW_022689549.1:0-1246 GCF_011630105.1 Anneissia japonica | reverse complement strand
TATACATATGGATTATATAATAATACTAATAATACTATAGAGTAAAATGAAAATGCTAAAAAAAATAGCAATGCTGTGGGAAACAATGACTGGATCACGGTAGATACACACACATGTAAGTAACAGCTAAAAAGTAAACAGCCAGAAATTTCGGTTGCCCATAAGTGTCACAACAAATAAAATAGAACATCCCGGCAAATATTTTGAAACACCACAGCAATTAAAAATAGTCACTGAAAATTTAATATGAAACATCACGGCAAATTTCAAATAAAACATCACGACAAATTTAAAAGAAAACATCCCAGCAAATTAAGTCTAGGAAACATCACGGCAAATTAAGAAAAACATTACAGGTAGGGTGTGCATGTGTAGAGCAGTTAAGGAGATTTAAGAGCAATCATTCTACACTAAATATTTCAAAAACGTTGCAACTTACCTAAATGAGACTTTCATGAACGTTTAACCAAGTTACAAGGAAGACATTATTAAGTGTTGGTGTCCGGGTGTGCATTTGAGGGCCATTAGGACCCAGACCTAAATATCTCGAAAATGGATCAATGGATAAAAATGACGCTTTCCAGAATAGTTTGTCATATTTTAATGAAGACGTGTTTAACCGGAAGAATTAAGGAATTGGCAGGTATACCACTAGTACAATGAAAGGCCCCTCTTTGAGTGTTTGGGCGAATTACTGTGCGGTATTGAAGAGGAGTGGAGCGAAGTAAGGTGGGGTGGAATTGGTGGTGGTTGAAATAAAATAGGAACATATTTTGAGAGATTTATTTTATAGAATGGGATATGCGGCGGGCGGAGATATGCTCTTTACTGAGTGCTTTTAATATTATGATAATATAACAAACATACAATCATGCTTTTACACGTGAATGTATGTATAGCATAATATAATAATAATTATTATATTAAAAAAATCTACAGCAACTATGCAACATACAAGTGGAAGCCTATATAAGTAAACGAAAATTATCAACAATTATACAGCATTTTTGTTTAATGGCATCTACCCAACACCCGTAATCCTCAATTTAAACAGCTACCTATGTTCAAATTGTTAGAAACCTGTGGAATCAAAGGGCTGCAGTTAGGATTGACAACATATTAACTGCATGGATCAACATCTTCAGAGGCTTGAGACAAGGATGTGTGCAATCACCAGACTCTTTTCAATCTTAACAGTGAAATTTGTTTTGCGATCGATCGAACTAGACCTGATCGGTTTGAAAGT
>NW_022689548.1:0-563 GCF_011630105.1 Anneissia japonica | reverse complement strand
ATCCAAGGTGGGATAAAGAGTTCTTGTACTTAAGCTTATTATGTATTATCTTACTTTATTTAGCTGTGTTATTCATAATGATTCTTTACTTTTTATATTGTTTGTGAATTAAAATAATAATATGCTTCTAGCCTGAATCACAGGACTGATGTTGTTTATAGAGCATGTCTTAAACATGTATTATGGTCATAATGTTAAACTGCCGGGTTTTTAGCACTGAGCTGTAAACAAACAATAGACAGGATAATTATTTCCTGCTCTGGTAATGTGAATGCACGCGCATATAGTTGTGCATTGGTTATATTGGTTGTATGTTATGTTTAACTAATACTATAGGCCAGTTTAAGTTTGTACCTCGCAGTTAATTGGTTATATTGTATGTTATGTTTTTACACGATGCTGTGCTATGGTAATCATAGGCTAATTACTTTTATTATTCTTTTTAGCTTGGCATATTGTGCATACAGTGCCTGGTCAAGCTGGGGGTTTTGTTTTAAGTAACAAGTAATTGTCAGTTTCTGGATTATGGTTTTTTGGCGTTTTCGAACAAATAAACGACAACA
>NW_022689547.1:0-2929 GCF_011630105.1 Anneissia japonica | reverse complement strand
AAAAATTGGAATAGCTAGTGCATATTATTGAGAGTAGGAAGTTCAAGCCGCCACACCCACCTCCGTCCCACCATGGTTGGTGTAAATAAGTAGTAAACAATTGAGCTCTCCTTTCTCCCACTGCTGGATCGCCACTGAACTCATAAGTTCACTCACTTTTCCCCCTTTCCTCTTTTTAACCCAAATTTTTACCCCCCCCCCCAACTGCTGGATCTGCACCTGGTATTTCTATCCCTGCTCTGATTATAATCAGTTGTTAAGTTTGATTGACACTTTAGAAAGGTCCATAATCTGAAGTCACTATGTATACTGTATACCAGATAGATCAATGTAAATGTGGTTGTTCAAAATCTAGTTGTGCGGAGAACTTAGGATGGTCAAGCATGAGTTAATCAGTTCTAATGTGTCGTCGTCACGAAAATCGAAAGCTCCGTATTTTTTTTACACTTAAGAATCATCGGCTTAAAAAATAGAAATAACTGAATGGTTTAAGAAAATGTACATTTATTTCCAACTACAGTACAACAATTGTAATATCATAAGGTGACAATTTCATTCTGGAATGCATGTGTTGGGGGTGGGGGTGGTGTTGAGGAGGGTATTTCTATCTAGTGTAGCTCTTTACATTCTAAAGGGCTCGAATTAATACAATGCAAATTTACTATTAAGGAATCATGTTTATGTCTTTAAACTGTTTAAGTAAGATAAAAAAAATTAAAGATTCGTTTTCATTAGAATATATTTCATCACAAAGAAACAACTACTGTGTCTAAGTTTTTTTCTCTAGTGAATGTATTGTTTAATGAGAGTAATACAAAAGCAGCATTATCACAGTTGGTATAAGTCATTTATAGAGAAAGAAAATAAATGATTAGAACTGAAGGCAACCACTGTGTGTGCATTGAACCATGGAGGTTTGTGTGTTCTTGTTTCTATGCCAACAAGCCATTCTCACTGTGATGTGAAATACAGGTTGTAGCATAGTACTTTATACCAGTACTTTTGGAAGAAGCATTTATGTTGCATGTTAAGAATCAGTACAGAGAAATAGTATGCAATTTTTCCCCAGGTGTACCGTCAAATGTACCAAGGTGGTGCTTCAGTGTGGTTGCTACAGGCCCAGGATCTTGGCCTAAAATGTCTTTTAAGCAATGTGGAACCAAACTGAGTTGCCTTCCTTGCGTATGAAAAGTGTATTAAAAAATAATATACTCTGACTTCCAGACAGTTAACAATAAACATTCCTTAACACCAATGTTTTTAAACATATTATTCTTTATTCACAACAAACGTTAAAATTTTTGGCACAATGGCCAAATCATATAATGAAATGAAAAATTAAGAAATTTAGAAAAATAATCGTTTCAATGTGAAATTAATGAATTTATCTCATTTAAAGGGTAAGTTCAGTCATTTGTACATTAGGCCAACACGATATAAAATTATAAATTAGATAATAAGTTATAATACAGTACTATAAAATCGTTTAATCTTAAAAAATAATACCGTACTGTACCATTCACAGCAAGCCAGAGGAGCATCTCAAAACCCGTTTCTCAAAAGCATCAATAACACATGAAATACGAAAATACCTAAAATCAGACATTGTGTACAAAATGTTTAAATTAAAAGAAAAACAATTATTTTAAGTATACACACAAAGATTATAAAACGAATTAAAAATTGATAAAAAATATAAGTTTAAATACTGAAACTAAACAAAAATATGTGAATATATAATTCAAAATCCGGTCAAATAGGCACCTTTGTTAAAATTATGAAAATGTGCATATTCTCCAAAGGTTTAGGCCTATTTGCCGTACTGGAATACTGAAGCCCTTTTCTTTTTTAGGCCCCTACTGATGGGCGTCTTTTTGAGAATGGATTTTTTTTCGAGATTACTTGTGCAAATTGGAAGGTGGGGGGAGGGGGATTCTTTTCAAAATAAATGTTGTTAAAATTGAATTGCTACAATAAAAGATTTTAAGAACTACTGAAGACATTTTCCAACCAATCTTCAATTAGACCTTTAAACCAGGAGTTGTTATCATGCCGACGACGATAGTTGGAAAACTAAATATATACATATAAATTATATATTATAAAAATCAAGCTAAAGAGTAGGAATCTTTTCGATGGGCTTCTTTTTGAGATTAAGCCCATTCGATTTGTTTCGGTATACTATAGAAGAGGGAGGAATTGAATGATTGGGCGTTATAAAGAAGGCGTTATAGGATAGTAGAATAAAGTTAATTTTAGATTTTAACTCTGACTTGTCGTTCGAATATTTCCTCCCGTAATTCCCTCTCAAATTACAATTATATGGCGAGCAAAATGGCAAACTGGTACTCTTAAGGCCAACTCAGACAGCGTCGGCCGACGCAGCCCGACGCGATTTGTTGTCGCGTCGGGTCTGTGTGAGTTGGACGCAGACGCGATGGTATGCGTCGGGGGCAGTCGCGTAGTAGAATATTAAACATGTTTAATATTTCTCACGACGGCTTAAGACTGTCCCCGACGATAAATCGGGTCGGGCTGCGTCGGCCGACGCTGTCTGAGTTGGCCTTTAGTCTTACCAGTATACCTCTATATTACTTTGTGGCTCAGTGTTAATAATAGATGACTATATACCACTAGATTCACAAAACGAATTGTTCCAATGTAGATCTATACGATTTCTGTCATTGTATATCAACAAACTGGTAATCTGAACCGTGCATTGCACATTACAGTATTATTGGACAGTATTTCGTCCCCATTCCAATTGATAATATACATAATTAACGAGAAATATCGCCGTCTGGTATCAGCAAAATATAAAACTTTACGATTGACTTTATGACGGCAAAACTATATGCAGTTTGTATGGAATGAATTTACACTCGTGCCGATGTTTTGAAACCGAGAAGTTTAAAAACAGCTACACGGA
>NW_022689546.1:0-523 GCF_011630105.1 Anneissia japonica | reverse complement strand
GGGGTGGTGGCAGTGGCCTACTAGGACTACAATTTATTTGAAGCTATCTTGGGTCCGATCGTCCACACTAGTTGGGCCCAATCGTCTGTCACCCGAAGTTTTCATTACAATGATCAAGAACGCATACCATCTAGGCCCTAGGCTAGGCTTAGATTGCTCTGCTACGTATACTACTACCGCATAACAAAAAAAAGCGACCCACACGGTGCATTCTTAAATTGTACACACATTATTAAAATGTATTAGACGATAACACGATATCACTGACTGAACGATCTACCACCCTCGCATCGCAGTAACTACTGTACTGAACTAGGCCTAGCTTAGGCCTAATGTTTTTGTGGAAAGTTAGATGGTCGTTATGTACCCGACAGTCGGCTGCCTTTATATCTTCACTTGTCTTCTATTTGTATTCAAAGGGTACTAGACCAGGCTATAATTGAGATAGGTGCCACTTAGAGAGGTAGAAATTCTCATATGGTTTTTCTGGACCAGTTTTTTATGGGGAATCAGAATATGTGAG
>NW_022689545.1:0-500 GCF_011630105.1 Anneissia japonica | reverse complement strand
CACGCTCCAGGTCAGCTATACTATCACTTGAATTGTTAAAATGCTGTAATTAAATCACGTGTTTTTTTCTGGTAGACCTTACAGCGATTATACTCAGACAGACCATATAGATACCTCCATGTGCAGATCTAACAGGTGAGACAGAGCACTAACATTCAAGGGTTATCCAGCTTTTTTTGTAAAAGAGTGGGGAGGGGCACAATGTTGTTAAATGTGGCTAGTTTTACAGAGATTCAGTGGTCATACCGTGGAAACTTTGTTTACCTGGATGCCCAGAAAAAATATGAAATAATTATGATGATGATGATGATGATGATGATGATGATGATGATGATGATGAAACTTTGTTTAAAGTGAGTCCAATTTGGAATCATTGAAAAATAAAGGCCCCGGTAAGGGTGCAGGGAAAAAACCCCTAAAAAAATCAGTAGTTTCCATTTGGTATAGACTAATTAGGGTTGCTATATTTAGTCTTATAAAATAGTAATACTTCCAGAAAG
>NW_022689544.1:0-922 GCF_011630105.1 Anneissia japonica | reverse complement strand
GTCCATCATCAGCGATTATTTGATCGTGTACTGCTCCTTCGCCGTTTGTTGTTTAGTTTTACGTACGCCATGATTGTACAGGGTAGGTACCATATATTATTAAACTGATCAGACACTTTCAACCAATTTCTTGAAGAATCTACAACCTTGAAAAAGAGAATCGATTCAGTTTTTACCATGTTTTTTGTAGTTAAAATGTCCTTTCATAGTACGTTTAATCGTAAACACACGAATATGTTTATAAGCCATATCAGTTCGTCTAACTTGCGTTTAGAGTACAAAATGGGTACCTGGTGGGGGCGCCTGCTCCTGCACTGATTACAGCAGCAACGCTTGTGGACCCAATGACCATGGACAAAAGCGCTTCGTATTTGCAAAGATCAGCACTATATAAATAAACAAAACAATTTCACAAAATAATTTATACCTTTACAAGTTCGCCGGATCTGACCGACAACTTCTGAACTGTACGACCAATGCAATCTTCATGAACTTGAGCCAGACGGTAATTTTCTTGGACTGGTGGATCTGGTTTTTCTGCAATAGGAATCATTCTAGACGAAGTTCCCTGCTCAGAACTTGATGAGCTTGTTGAAGAAGAAAGTGATGCCGTACGAAAGGAAACAGCTTTTTTGAGAAAAGTAGATCGAAAGTGCAAAAATACATTGACAGGATTATGGATTGATTAATGTTTTCCACATACAGTACATTTAGACAGAGATTGTCCGAGTACTACAAACAATATTTAAATAAAACTTAGAGTTCTATTCGATTATTTTTTAGAATAGCAAGAGACCAGGGCCTTAATTCAAGCAAGAGGAACTTTCAAAAAGCAATTGTGTTATCGCCGAGGAAGAGCAGAGAAATGCTCGAAATATTCGAATAAAAAAACCTATTTTATATTTTCAATTCATACATACAG
>NW_022689543.1:0-1140 GCF_011630105.1 Anneissia japonica | reverse complement strand
ATTTGATATCTTTTGTCTTATCTGATAAAGCAAGCATGTTCATTGTCTAGCCAGAGTGAGTTGATAACTCCCTACTCCAGTAGTTGTGTAACGAAAACATTTTGTTTGAAATCGTGTATGAGAAAACATTTACTGAAAAAATTGAATAGGTCCTATGCCAGTTTACAAAACAAGACCTTATTATGTTCTTGAAAGAACGTATGGCGAAATACTTTATTATTAAGATTCATTGTTTTACGAAGTAGTTTTAATAGCATAATTTTTAGTAAAGAAGTGTTTATTTTATCCTGCAAAATATTCTATGTTGAAACTTTATTGCTTAGAAGAAATTTAATTTAACTATAGCTGTAACTTATCAAGAAACTTGATTTGTATCTTAGAATAAAGTATATAATTAATTAATCCTGCATTATAATTATATATGTACGATTAAACAAGCGTAGCTATTGCAAGACGATTATACGTTCCAGAAAAGTGATTGATTGGTTACCGTATTTAAATAATTAATTAATAATTAAATCTAGGCATGAATGGAAATACATTGCTTTAAATAGGTATCAATTTGCCAGTACTAAGTTGCCTAGTAATAATTAATTCAGTGAGAAACGTTCTCACAAGTGGGGTCCAGTGATACTCTTGGGAGAATAAAGAAAGTTTTGAAAGCCGCAAATTCAAGGATGTTATCGGAGACGAAGTCTTTTGTACGCCGCCAATTCAGGAATGTCATCGGAGACAAGGAAAGAATGTCAAATGCTGAAAATAGCCGACTGGCTTGATCTCTGTACATGGAAATTGTACGAACATGTGCGATGGTTCAGGAATGTAGTTGTTACCCGAGTTGTTCGCGTATACAGACCTTATAATGTAGGGTCTGTGGCCATGGCCTATATTACGTGTTGTTTTCTTGTCTCTTAATTATTTTACATAAGCTTAATACAGACATTGAATATGATTATTAACCTCTGTTGTGTGTTATAACCGTATTATTGCTCGTTAAACCAGGTTGAACTTTTAATCAGTTGGTGAATTCGCATTAGGTTATTCATCAATCGGCAGACACTGCACACTCGTTCTTCACGAATGGGCATTTTTTGCCCTATCTAAATACAAGCGTAACCACGGAAACGTGTATTTCTATTG
>NW_022689542.1:0-932 GCF_011630105.1 Anneissia japonica | reverse complement strand
GACTTATCCTAGGACAAGGAATGTGCCAAAAAGGACCAATGACTCATTTCGAGCCAAACAAAATCAAGAACACCACAATATGGATAGCCCATTCTGTCAACTTTCAATTGATATGGTCAAATGCTTTCCAGTGGACTACATGCACCAATCATGCCTCGGTGTAATGAGAAAATTAATCCTTATTTGGATTCGAGGAAAAGGGAAATTGCTTAATTACAAAATAAGTGCGGCGCAAGTACAAAGCGTTAGTGAGAATCTTCTTAACCTTGGGGATTCTATAACTAGTGGGTTTCAACGAAAGCCGTGTCATGTTTCCGCAATAGATAGATAGAAAGCAACAGAACTACGTCAGTTTCTCTTATACACGGGCAAAATCTGCCTACAAGAAGTGTTGACACCAGCATCATATAATCTTTTCATGGCATTAAGTGTTGCTACCTGCATTTTAGTCAACCGTAATCTTTCTGCAGAGTACCATGAATTTGCAGAAGATCTACTGATTTATTTTAATGAACAGGGATGTGCTATGTATGGTCAGGAGTTTCTTGTTTATAACGTCCATAGCATGACACACTTGGCTGATGAAGCACGTGAATTTGGAGACTTAAACTCTTGTGCTGCATTCCCATTTGAGAATTACCTTCAGTACCTGAAAAACTAGTAAGATCTGGGAAACGGCCTATTGTGCAAATTATCAAAAGACTCAGTGAGGCTGAACAATTTCAAAGCACACCAACACATTCAAAAGCTTCAGTTGTATCCAAGAAACCAAACAATTGCTATGTTCTTACTGAATCGTCATGTTGTGAGGTACAAGAGGAAACAAATGAAACCAGTGAAAATGGTGACAAACTCTTCCTGTGTAGTATCTATAAAAACAGTGAAAATGCATTCAATTTACCTTGTAATTCAAAAATATTTGGTGTACATAA
>NW_022689541.1:470-954 GCF_011630105.1 Anneissia japonica | reverse complement strand
TCATCAATTCCGACGAAATTAGAATTAAAAACACAAAAATAATTTGCGCGCTTGGCGCGCATTTTTTTAAGGCTTTTTTAGTTCTTTCCTTTTTAAGTTATTTAAACACATAATAGTCCCAAACTCAAGAAAGACAAGTTTAAGATAGATCATTTTAACCTAAAAGAAGGGCCTCAATGTGTATAGATGGTGAAATAATATGTTTGTAATAAATAAAACCATGATGAAAATGCTTATATTTAGTTTCAAACACACGTGTGTGGCCTATATTATAAATAAGATAAGACAAATGCATCCTCTGAAAGTGCCTAAAATTCTCAAATTCTTTGCGCGCATTTCTTGTTACGGTAGGCCAACTTCCTCTCTAAATTGCACATTTTAGGGAGTTTTCATCAATTCCGACGAAATTAGAATTAAAAACACAAAAATATTTTGCGCGCTTGGCGCGCATTTTTTAGGGCTTTTTTAGTTTTATTCTTTTAAG
>NW_022689541.1:0-456 GCF_011630105.1 Anneissia japonica | reverse complement strand
ATCCTTTTAAGTTATTTAAACACATAATAGTCCCAAACTCAAGAAAGACAAATTTAAGATAGATCATTTTCACCTAAAAGAAGGGCCTCAATGTGTATAGATGGTGAAAGAATATGTTTGTAAAAAATAAAACCATGATGAAAAAATGCTTATATTTATTATTATTATGTTGTAATGATGTTGTTTGTACTGATTTTTAATTTTATTAAAGAGGGCCCCTGAATATCAGTTAACCTACTGGGCTAAACTAGAAGGGTTACCTCTTTAAAGATGGTTGAAATTAAAAATTTAAAAAAAATAAAATAAATAAATACCCACTCTGACCCAAGACCCCTGTTACGCGCCTGGTGTTAGCGCCAATGTGTGCCCTTGTGCGGACAGGGATGTGACACCCTCTGAAGCTAAAAACCTTGTTTTTGCAAAATAAATTGATGCAATTTACTATTATAGGCCTAA
>NW_022689540.1:1166415-1168176 GCF_011630105.1 Anneissia japonica | reverse complement strand
CCGTCGGGGAGAACTGCGCCCCCCCCCCCTCCATCATTCATCGGGGAGAAACAAAAATTGTATGTATTTTCTACATATTAGTAGACTCCAATATCGATTAAATAAGCCTTTGAAACCCTTAAAACTGTCAAAATTTAAAAACCGACCCACACCCACTTTGCTTTCGTCGGCAAAATCTGACCCCTCGTCGGGGCATCGGAACTCCCAGCAGGGGACCTTGGCCCCCCGTCGGGCAAATCCTGGCGCCAACCCTGACGAACAGCCGACGCTAAAGGCACTGTGGACACGAAATATTATTTCGAGGGAACGAAATAGTATTTCGAGGGAACGAAATAATATTTCGAGAAAACGAAATAATATTTCGAGGGAACGTTATTATTTCGTTCCCTCGAAATAGTTTAATATTTTTTCTAACCATATCCCTTTAGGGGCGTCGTAATCCTCAAATAATCAAATTTTAAAAAAATCACAATGCTTTACAAATTCATCACGGTTCGCTTTGCTCTGTCGGTAGAGTAACTGAGTGGAAAATGTGATTGTTTAATGTGAAATAATATCATTGGCCCAACCCAAACAATGGATGTGGGTAAACAAAACCTGAAGTAGTTCCGGTTTCTGGTGATAGTAATGAGGAACAGCCAGCCAGCCAGTCTGCCACATTTTTTACTAACAGCGACAGAAAATAGGACAGTCTCCACTACATACACCAAAATGCTTCCATCTTTACCTACAGTTAGTCAAAAAGGGGCGTCTCCAAGAGGTAAGGTGATATTACGAATTGCTTTAGTAAAATAATACATATATTTAAAAGATAAAAGAGTAACTAAACATGGATTTTAAATGAGTGGAATTATTTAAATTAATTTAATCGTCAATCCTTTGTTATAGGCGTACTAAGTATCAGGGGCGGATCCAGAGATGTCCAAAAGGGGGCCGAAAGGGGGTGGCCAAAAGTTGGGCCGATCGAAACAACACTGTCCTAGGGGTCCGCAAAATTTTTGTATTCTAGGCGCCCGAAAATAACATTTGAGGCCTTCTGTGCTATTATTTTTTTTTTTTTTTTACTTTCATACACATCTAGATGTGTATAAGAGACAGCCTGAGTATGTAGGCATATATACTTAATCTACTACGTGGCGAATATTCGTGAATTTGGCAAATGTTTATTAGTCCTAGGGTCTATATAATATGGTTTTACGTTGCTACCTATTAGCTCTATTGAAATGTTTTGTATTTTAAAAGAAATGTATAATTTATGTGATGAACTGAAAACTAAAACATAATCTACAGACTAGAGATATTGAATATGAGAGGTTTTACCACAAAATTAATATGGAGAATCAAGAATTGAGTTGAGCACATTGTAAGATTTAATTTGGTCTTTGAATTGCTTTTTTCGTAACATCAACATTTAAAGTGTGAGTGTTTTTAAGTGTAGATGCATGAGAATCTGGTATTGAGAAAATCAGCTTCAAACTTAAAACATAGAAATAATAGGACTAGGATTAAATGCACAGAAAACACTAGTAGGGAAAACAAGCTTAGAAAGTCAACTACCATAAAATATAAATATTACAGTCTTACTATTTATACTATATGTGCCCACTAGAGATGGAATGAAATAGGTAGCCTTCTCAACTGCTGGTTTAATTTATAAGACTATATTTTGAGACACGAGATGACGATCTACAATACAAACGTATGTAGACCTACGATGTGTTACTGGATTTTAGGTACCTGTACTGATGAAAGGACTATAAC
>NW_022689540.1:1153976-1165615 GCF_011630105.1 Anneissia japonica | reverse complement strand
GGTTTACGTGAAAGCGAAATATTGTGCGAAGGTTCGATCTGTCTCTTATACACATCTACACAAAGATGACTACCCAAATTACGGTTGTCGCAAGAGTTAGTTTGCCTCTTGAATTTAGATCGTACTAATATATCACGAAGGTTAGGTGGTCTGCGATAGGCTATGAACGGTGTATCCGGAAAAACAAACCTAAGACGTCTGTGGTCTGTAGAATGGGCATATGTTTCTGAATTATAGCCCTTAGTGGTGGTAACTTAGGGTGATAGGTAGTGACCAGTGGCACTCTGGTCGATCGTTGACGTGGTTTGTACGTCAGCGTTTGAGCACGAGGTATGTCCTTTGCTTTTTTATAGCATTTTCAATGGGTCCTCGATGATAATTTCTATTCCGGAGATGTCCGGATAGTTCTTCTGTTCGATTCTGAAAATCTAAATCCGAAGAACAAATGCGTCTCATGCGCAATGCTTGGCTGTAGGGAATGTTTTTTGTACAGTGCGGGGGGTGACAGCTGCTAGGGAGCAGGTACATATGTTTATCCGTGGGTTTACGGAAGAGATCAGTTTTAAGTGCGCCATTTTCCATGGTCACGGTAATGTCCAAAAAATCTACACTGCTTGTGGATTTGTTAGCAGTGAATTTGATTGTGGGATGAGCCGAATTAATGTTCAATAGGAACGTATCCAAACTATCTTCACCATGGGTCCAGATCATGAAGATATCATCAATGTAACGAAACCAAACATCTGGTTTCTTGGGCTGTAGGGACAGGAAATTGGCCTCAAATTGTCCTATAAATAAGTTAGTAAAAGATGGAGCCATTTTGGTGCCCATCGCTGTGCCATGAATTTGAAGGTAATGACCGTCGCCGAAAACAAAGTTATTATTGGTCAGAATCAGCATGCTAAGTTCACGGAGATGTGGAGATGTGATTTAGATGGGGTTGTGCCCCGAATTTGCTTGTAATTTGAAATGCACGCATTAACACCTTCTTCATGAGGGATATTAGTATATAATGACGAAACATCAAGTGTAGCCAGAACAGTATTATTAGGTAAATTTGAAATTTGGATAATTTTGCGGATATAAATGAAATATTAGCGAATATCTTTATTTTATTTCGATTGCAAATCGAATACGACGAGTGTTGTGTCACGTATCACTAGCTAATAAGAAGGCATAATGAATTCTCGTTTATGAACGACATTGCAAATATATTAGTTCCATGGTAAGTCGATTTCGACATTTGTTAAAGGTTTTTGTGGATTTTACTTGGTCTATTTTATTTGGTAACTTCCGTATTGGACCTATTTTTTTTCTGGCCCTTCCGTTGAACGCATGTACCAATTCGTCACTTACCAATGAATAATGAAATATTAATACGCGAGTGTGCCAACGTTATTGATTGAAGCGTTAGAAACTGGAAATTCCCAAACCGTGATAAAGACACAATGGAGATAATATATAATACAGTAATATCAAGGACATACAGACAAAAAAGGCGTGATTATAAAATCTATACTACCGACACCGAGAGCAGAATAAAACAAATCTATGGATTACAGAAAGCGAACAACGAATCCTGGCAGATAAAAATAGCTATCGATGTATTGATTAAACTTACCAATTATTATCTTTACACCTTGAAATGCCAATGATCTCTGTTTTAACATAATACTATACCTCCATGGTCATACTAAATAGAAAGAAAATCTGTCCATAAAGATTGGGCAAGGAAACGAGAAAATTTTAGGAAAAAGGAAAACAACCAAATGATAAGAACGAAGGAATAGGAATTAATGAAGGACACTTACCAACGATTAGACGATTTAAAAGTAGGCCCAAAATACATTAAATGGTCTCAAGCAAGAAGAAATTAATTTATATTAAGATATATTTAATATATAATTCGAATGGACTTAACATGGTAATTAAAAAAGCATTATATGTTAGAGCAAGCAAGAATAAAAAGGTCAAAATTTATTTTAGCAAGAAAATAAAATTTAAAAAAGTATATGTTTCTGGCTTTTATTTACTCACATGTACTAACAGGTAAACAATTTGATTGATGGGTAAATAGCAAAGGTCATTTTGTCTTTGCTGGGGATCTCTGTAACTGCTGAGACTAATGATTTGAATACTATGCCACTATTCAAAAATATACAGTAGATATGAATAATCCACCAGAATAACACACATGAAATAATTTCAATGGATAAATGCACAGATGGGTATGTTAGAAAATGACCGTACTTGAATACTGTAAAAAATGAATGCGAATTTTGAATGGTAGAGTGGAACGGACAAAGGAATTGGTTTCTCCAAGTTTTTTGGACATCAAGGCAAATTTGTGTGCAATTTTAATATAAGTGAATATCTATTATTTCTAGGGGTTTCCACCTACTCGTCTCGAAAGACTTGCTCCACCTCCAGAGCCATAGGCGAGCGTGTATTTGAATCAATGAAAAAATAAAACAGGTGATTGATTTGATACATTTACTGTCAGTCTGCAAGATACAATATTAAATATTCTTTCAATTAAAATTTATTAAAACTCCACTAACTAAGCTAAGAAACTTCGCTCGATGCATGCTGCGAAGCTGGACTTCGCAAATTGTGCCAAGTACAGTGGTGCACTTGATCATCCGTCATGTGCAATATCATAGGCCTAAAAACAAATCATTTTTTTTATTCATGTCTAACATAAGAAAATACATACAAAAAAACAAGTTGCATAATAATAATAAAAATAATAATACTCAAACATGTATAAGGGGCCAATTCCAAGAATGATCAAAGGCGCGAGCGTTATGTTATGTTATGTTGCATAACATAAATAATCACCTTCTTTTATGTTTACTTTGAAATAACTTAACAAATATTTCATGATTCAATAAAACAGACTGGATGTTGATATACCAGTAACAGACTAGAGCCCCAGAAAAAAAATATGACAATTTAGGGGTTTCAGAGGCCTATTTAATCAACTTCATAGTCTACTAATATGTAGAAAGTACATATAATTTTTTTTCTCCTATATGAATTGTGGCTTTCCTTCTTTTTTGAGAGCAATTTATGGCAACACTGAACTTTGATCAATCAATCAACCAACAAGGATTTGTATAGCGCCGATATCCCCGGCAGAATACAATGTTCAGTGACACTATGACATTGGTATTACTAAAATTGCATTTAATGAGATTACAAAGGTAAATTTGGTTAAATATAAATAAGCCTATAAAAATAATAATTTTAAAAAAGTATATAAATGAACATAACTGAACACATCTATTTACATGTGTGTGTGCGGGGGGGGGGGATGGGTGTGTGTGTGTGTCTATGCTAAATTATATTGGTAAAAAGTTATTTTATTCCGAAATGCCATTTCCAAAATTTGTATTATTTAACGTTAGGACTCGGCAACTAACAGCATGCTTATTCGCAGAGTTCTTTTTTTACAAAATAATAATTTTAATGTTCTATTCTCCTTTTTTTCCAAATAAAATTAAATCTAATATACTTTATATTTTCCATACAGTTTAAATAATACAAGATGCAGTATGAAACAGATTAATTGAAACAAATATATTGTATGGAAGGAGGCTACAATAAGTTCTGCAAGAAAAACCCACAGAGCTTTAAGATGTAGCCACCTTTTACAAAAAAGGATTATTATCTAACTGTACAAATTGTATCATATGAAAAAGGTGAAATAAATAGTACTTGAACTAGATACGGTCCAAAATAGAGCCAAGCGAGAGGAAGAATGCATTGCGCAACGACTCTTCCCTTTACATCATCGTAGGACCCTTGGCGTATGTACCATGTTTTACGGAATGTTAAAAGGGAGGCTCCTGAAGAACTTTGTAACTCGATAAATGTCCCTCTGGTCCTAGGTCCTCGACGAAGAGGTATGTTCGTTCTCACGATCTTACTGTGAGGATCCAAAAATCAATTCTGGCTAAACACCAAAATCGTTTCTTCCCTCAACAACCCAAATCTGTAATTAACTAACACAACATATTTCTACAGCCCCCACTGAAAATTATTTAAATCAATTACTTGTTCACCATCCGTCATCATGTTCGAAGACACTTGGTGGTCATTGACCATGAAAATGGTTGACATAATACACATCCATTGAAAGAGATTTTTCTTACTTGTTATTATACATGAATGAATACCTGTCACCCAAGGTGGGACCCTTAATGGGTACTCTCATCCCGGTCAAGAGGAACCTGGAACTCATCCTTGGGAGGGGCGCTCATTTAGTTGGTCAGGTCAAGTCTAGCCTAGGCAGGACAATCGCTGTGATTACCCAATCTAAAATTTATTTCCTATTGCTGATCAATTGTATATATATAATTTTCAGTTTATCTTCTCATGACCGCCTTCCAAATGTTCTCTTTACGAGAGAGCGTTATAATCCCCTTACCAAATAGTAGAGCACCAGATGGGTGTTTTGCAATAACTCGCAAAAAGCAGTTATGTATAAATTGCCCTCTTTCCAGTTGCTACCGTTAATCGCTCTTTGGATAACACGTTTTGTTTTGATAAAATGTGGGAATCGTGCATGGATCCCAGTTGTCTTGTCAGATGCAGTGTGCAATCCAGTTGGTCTGTTGCTGTTGATAAAATTTGCTATGTTAAACATTTATAAAATTTAAAAATAAAAAAAGAAAAGAAATATGTGTTTACCAGCACCATGGTGCGAGCACCTTTTTTCTATTTTGGCGCCCTGCGTCAGCAGTCATGTCCATTGTTACGGCCTGCAATTAATGCCATACAATGCTACGTTAACAAAAAAACACATTGTGTTAGAATAGCTGTATTGAGAGTGATGCAACTAACTATAAGAGGAATTTTATTACATGTATTTCAATAGATTTCTTTTTTTCCATTTGGACGCCTTAATAAGTTAGGTGTTTACAATGGCTGCGATTAGAGCGATTTGAGCATTCGCAGATTTAACAGCATTTATTCATCGTAACCCGCACTTGTATCATATTTGATAGACTGCGTCTTGCAATGTGTAATGATTGCATGGTGATGAAGGGAAGAAAAAAACAGGAGACATTACAATGTTAAGAAAAGAATTGTTTTAAACATACATTACAAAATATTAGCATGTCGACTCCTTTCTTCCATCTACATGTATTGTTGAATATGATTTAGAATTCCCAGAGATTTTATGATGATGCATACTAATTTTTCGCTAACATATTCTATTCTTACAATATTATTTAACTCTACAGGAGATGTTGTCCCTAGCATTCTGGGCGTGCCTGGAATGCCCCAGAATCCACTTTTGGCCCAAAACCAACCGGCTAGAGAAAGAGCACTTTCACAAGTTAATGTAGCAGCCCAGGGTTTAAATGTGTTGTATAGTCAACTCAAACTTCAGTGGGATCGTTTAAAGGGGTCAGTGGAGACACTCCTTAACGATCTTGGATTTGTTCTACCAAGGTATTTCGAAGTAACTGGTCAACGTGAAAAGGCATCGAGTATACCATCTGTCGAAGATGTCATCAAGTCATTTCAACTTTACGGAAATACTTTAAACTTGGTTGGACGACCGTTACAACAGTTTGTAACATTATTAAATTCGTCAAAATCTATTTTGCCGCATGTAAAGCAAATCAAAGATGTCGAAATCCAGTTCAACTTTAAAAAACCTCTGACTGACAGCTTAAAACATATTGAGGATTTTGCAGAAGGTAAAAAGGCACATGATAAAACTCACCCAGAAGTTTTAAACCTGACCAAGGATTTAAAGTCAGTGAGAACCATATACCTACCCCTAATCAGCACGCTGCCGTTTCTGTTTGATAATATCAAGATGCTACAAGAAAATCTGCAGATTGAGTTGTCGTCTATGGGGAGAAGGAACGTTCAAGGTGATGATTTACTCAGTGTCCCGATAATGCTACAGGCTGGAGCAGCAATACCAGTACCGGTACCAAATAACTTGATCGAAATTGATGGTCAGTCCACAGTGTCTCATTATGCAATTTTAATAGGTTTTGTAATGTTATCCGCATAAATGGACATCATAAATACATATTGGAAGTTTTTGTATGCATATTTAGTTATGTTAAAAATTAATAAAACAATAAACTGATGGAATAATTTTTATATCACTTACAGCACAAGTCATGAGCATGTATCGGCAGCACATTATAGCGTTGGAACAGAATTATCGATTGTGTGAGTACCAAACCATTCTTTAATTCAAAAATTTTGATAATATCGATACCCTAGGAAATTAAAAAGGCATGGTAAAAAAAATAATTGGAAATGAATTATATTTGAATTATACAAGTTGTAATTGTACGGAACAGTGCGCAACATCATTTACACACTGGGTGAAAAAGAATGTCTGATTCAAAAAATAAAGTGATATTGTATCTTGTATGAATTTAACGTGTATGATATAAATGTATATTATATTTTAGTACTACAGGAAAACCAACATCTGACGACAACAATGCTGATGGATAAGTTTCAAATTCCACACAACCTTAACAGTTATGCCGATAGAGGTAAAGGTGATTATTTTAATTATTTTACATTGTATGTCTATCTTTTCATGGGCACGCAACAGTGTATTTTGATTCCGTCATCGAATCATTTTTTATTCAAGAAACAATAAAGAGAATATAACATTAAACACACGTCTTGGCTTCATCGAGCGTATGCAGGGTGTCACAAAGGGGCAACAAAGATGAAGTATACTTGGAAAAAAGTAATGTTGTGATATCGATTCTTACAGGACTACTTGTTGACGATGTCGGACACGGCACCGCTTTGGAGAAAATGCTTCGAATCTTTGATCAAAAGATTTCAATGTGCATACTGAAAGATGTAACTCGAATCAATTTCACAACTTCCATATTCTCAGCTGGAATATTCGACAGTAAAGGTGGCAACCTAACTATTGCCGATGCTGGAGTTAATCTATTCATTCCACCAGGAGCAATTCCACCTAGAACCAACAAAGAAATTTATATCTACTTAGATCAAAACACACACTTGAAGCTTGAAAAGAAAAATGAGACACGAATCTCCCCCATTGTTCATTGTGGGCCACCGGGAACATCGTTTAAGGTGCCATTCGTTCTCTCGTTTCCACATTGTGCTGAGGATGAAGAGCAATGGACATTTTCAGGGATGATAAAAAATTCCAGCGACCCGGGTGACCACTGGCAGAATATTAGTGATGATTGTGATGGAATATGCTTAGTACAAGGAGGTCACTGTTTCATTATGGTCGATCATTTTACTAAATTTGCATTAAAAGGAGCCACGCGGGGCCAAGAGGTTTCTAAACTCATACATTTTTGTACATTCGGCAAGAGTTACGACAGAAGTAACTCATATTGTTTTAACGTTCGTGCCTGGAATCCTCATGATAAAGCTGTAAGTTTCAAACTAAGATTTTACCAATATATTATATTTTCTTTTTTATTAATCATTCTTTATGTATAAGATATTCTTTCTCTTACATGCCCAGTACGAAATATTTGTCCGATCAGTTGTTATTGTTTGTCTGAACACATATTTTAGGTTGTACTGGAAGAACAGCGCAAACTTCATGAAGCGTGTTTAGATTCGATTAAAACATTGAGCGTACAAAACACTGGTAAAGACGTAAAAGTGTACTTGAAAAACCTGAAAGAAGGATGGATATCGGAATATGAAAAGGAAATGGTAAGCGTACAGTATTATTAGAATTAGAACTGTTTAGTCTTAAGGAAATACCCCAATAATTCCACTCACACCTTACTTAACAAAGAGACATATTTCCGCAAGACAGCAAACACCAAGACTGTCCTTTCCATTTAATCACCAGCTTCTGTTTCAAGACATTCATGAGTTGTCACATAAATTTGTTTGTTAGGCCTATAATAAGTGAAATTAATTACTTCCAGAAAATAAGTTATGAAGAATTATGGAGCGAACCAGAAGATGGTAGCACACCACCATCTTGTCGATTTCGTCTCAAAACCAAAGATTCTCAACAGAGTGATTCTGTGTACTGTAGAGTGAAAAGCAAACAAGACGGTCGAAAAAAAGAAATAGCTCTCGAAGTAAGACCCGATACTTCGACAACACAACAGGTACGTATTGCATTAGAATCCTGTAAATACTCTTGAATACTCTGGCATAACAAGACACAAACACCAGCTTCATAAAAAAAAAATAGTCATACTTATTCATGCATCAAAATACAACAGTACTGTAATGAGGTCGTATTTTTGTGGAAACTTGTAATTTGTTGATAGAAATAATCTAGCTACAGGCATCTATAAAAAAAAAAGAAGCAATCAATCAATAAATATTTATTTCTTCTAAATCAGATCAAACAAACAATAAAATCAAGACGTAAAAATTTAAAAGCCCAAAGATCATAAAGGGTAAGAAACGTTGAAATACAGTAAACAGGTTTGAATAACTCTCTGTTCCACAACCTTTAAGCCCACAACCCAAAATAAATGTCAAGCACTTAGACGCGAATCATCGGAACCGAAGGCAAAATCTATCACCTGAATGTTATGGTGGTGAAATGATTGAATATTGTAGTATTTCTTTTTTAGTTTGAGGGATTAAGTCAATAAATCACGTCTGTCGTTTTATACGCGAGTAATAGCGGAGTTCAGAAGAACCTACTGTATGTCAACTTGATTATTTTTTCAACCAATTAAAAGATACCACTTCATTCATTAAAGATTTTTCAAATCACCCACAAAATAAGTTTAAATGTCATGAAAATGAAATTAATTAAAGTAATATAACAATGAAAATAATAATTAAATATATAATAAACACACATTATATACAGAGTTATTGGTCCATTTTAAATGACATTCACTTTTGTTTTATTTCTGTTTTAATTTAAATGATGGTCCATTTTTTATGTCGCCTTTTTCTTTTCCGATTTTTATGTAATTCTAATGGTAATTGAATTTTGTGCAATGGATGATTGCTTTTCTTGCTTTCCTTCTTGAATTTGTTTAATAATACAGTAATAATAATAATTCAATGATTAGTAAAAAATATAATTTATTTATTACGTATATGTTTTTTAAACCTGCTGTGTACTTCTGATGTTTCAAATTTTAATGTAGTTTAATGTTACTTTTATCTCCATTTTTCATGTTTTGTGCTTGTGTTGAATTGTTGTTTTAATATAAGCCTAATTTTTTTTTTGTAAATATCATATAATTCAGATTTGGATGTGATTTTGATTTGAATAAAATGAACTGAAACTGACACTGATTAATGAATTTGAATTAGGCCTATTTGTGTAACAGGATCACATAAGTTATCAAATCTTTCAATAAGTTACAGTTCGAAAAGAATAAATGATTTACAGACGTTTTACTACAAACATGTTTAAATTTGCTGCCAGAAATATATGGGTTATCGGAAGACTAATATACACACTATATGACGAGCAAAATGTCGTTATGATTTTCACCTGAAAGCCAGACGCATTGAAATAAACAAAACTAAAACTTTCATGTTTTCATACCCGAAGTACAAATGTTTTGATAGTTTACAGACGACGGAGTATACAAACACGAGAACTGCATTCAATCCTTTTCTTGAACAATGTAGCGTTGCTATAATAAGCAAACAAACACACAAACTTTACAGTTCAAACACTATATGTCATTTGCTTCGTCTAATTATCAAAGCAGCGCATTAAACATTCTCTATCTTCGACTACATATTTAATATTCATATTGATGTTCACTCGAGCGTGAAGATAAAAGTGAACAGCGACGTTCAGTGTGACCACTGCTTGGGTATTTACCAAAGATCTTGGGTATTTTGACTTGGTCTTGGGTTCTTGGGTATTCCGTTCAAATCCTTGGGTATTTTATTTTTACTAAGAAAATTTAATATTTTTGTCATAGAGGAAGAATTAAGAAGTAACAAAGTATATTTCACTCCATTCAAGTAAGCAAAACTCAACGAACTGCACATAACATTGTTAATTGCTGTAAACATGGGTTCAGAATTGTTTTTTGTGATTTGCGTTGCCATTGATCTTACCTAATTAATGCATTACATACTAAAACTTGATCACTGATAACACTGGCCGACTGAGGGCGTATTTTTCTATCCGTATTATCACCTCATGAATATTAATTTTAATAATTAACACAAACAATTACAATAAAAAATGGTGTATAAATTGAACTAAAAGGGAAACTATACATGCGAAAAACACGGGGTTTTTTTCAAATTTTAATGCATTTTCAGGAAGCTTGGGTAATTTTGGGCAATTTTTGCTGAATCTTGGGTAATTTCGACCCAGTTATTGGGTATATCAAAAATTGTGAGTGGTCACGCTGGCGACGTTCCTTATAGACTATCAAGTCATGCAATCGAACTTCTTCGTAGTACGAAACACTATTTCCCATTTTTATCTATGCTTTCTATAACTGCTAACCATAAATCAGGGATACAGGACATAATGTTATATTAATAGTGCAAATAGTGTCTCATTGTGAAATTCATGTAGAAGATTAGCTCGGTGTAACTGTATAACAGCAATGTACAGAAAATATGGCGTCTGCGACATTCGTAAGTGCGGTAACCAATGCTTAGTTTAAAATTGTAATATCTCACAAAATCATCATTAAATCATAACTATGCAATATTCAGTTTCGTATAAATCTCATCCTTCATCTGTCCTATTACAGAATTAATTCTGGCTTTTTATGCCTCAACATTAACGTCATGTTTGCTAGCGTGAATCCTACGACATTGCTAGGCCTACCCCCAGCAAATTTTCCTCTTTTTCAACTATAAAGGGCCCTCAATAATCAATTAATTATTTCTAGACTTAACAGATAGTAAAATGAAACTACTGGTACTGCACGCATTACAAAAGTACACTGACGCATATGCCACACTTATGCACGTTTCTTTACTGTAATTTTGATTTCCTTTGTCTTCATTCGTATTAAGTAAAATTTCCACGATCTGATGAGGTATGCGACCAATAAAACTTTTCACATAGGTTGCGAAATGGTGGAATAAATGGTTAAGGGTATATTAATAAATACAATGTTAGATAACGCGATGAATAATATTGAATGGCCTACTGTCTGTTTTAAAATCCGAAAAAGCCTAAAAGAGGAACAAATTCTAATGGGTAAGAGATCAAAATTGTTTAACTTTTCTTGATGTTATTTCATTTACAAGCTAATAACACACACAACCACACATAAACCATATAGAAAACCGGACAACAAACACATATATGTTAATTTTGAATCCAGTCACCCACCATCCATTATCAAACACATAATCATTGCCATTGGAAAAAGAATACAATGATGCCTTCATTAAATCCTCGCCCACTTACAACGACGCACTAAGATCCAGCGGATGTACAGAAACCATAACATTTACGCCTGGTCAGAACATAGAAAACAACACAACAACGGAAAGGAAGAAAACAAATTGAAGCCGAAACATTATCTGGTTAAACAAAATACCTACCACAGCATATAAAACCAAAGCACATAACACCAACCATTACTTGTCTGATGATCGCTAAACGCGTGAAACTTAAAGCAACAAACAAGCGTATACTCACTTAAGTGTATATATATACTGTCTCT
>NW_022689540.1:1142570-1153315 GCF_011630105.1 Anneissia japonica | reverse complement strand
ACACAGAGAATACTGTATACTATGTACTATAATTCAAATTAAACAGGATCGATCATTTTATTTGTTGCATTTTTTTCAGAATATGGACACGATGGCAATGGAAAGTATACACCCAATAGGAATTGAAGTTGACTTATTAGCATGCAGAAGAATATATGGTCCAATGGATAGTTACGATCTCCCTGAGGACGTCTGCTACAAACTTTGCATAGAACTTGACAGCAAAGAAGCTAATCTTCGTGACTGGAGGGGTTTAGCTGAACAGCTCCATTTGGATAGCAGAGTAATTGAAAACATTGACAGAACTATGAAATGTCCAACCAGCTGTCTGTTAAATATTCTCAGTATCATTTCAGCCCCTGGAGAGTTTTGCAAGAACCTCGGCGAGAAGCTAAAAGCAGCAAAACTAGAATTAGCCTATGCAAAAATTAAGCCATATATAAAATCGCAATAAAATACAAGAAAGAATTCAAATGCTTGGCAGATTTAAAATTTTCACAACATTAAAACATACTAAAATTAGGACCTTCCAAAAACAAAATTCCGAAATGTCATATCATATCTCTGGTGTACATATGGAACCAATGTTCGAAGCTTTGTTCATTCAATTCGATAACATTATTACTTTTTTTAGAAACTCATTTAAAAAACCTATCACTAAATAATATTTTTAATCTTTTCTTTGAAAGTTTCAGATTTTGTTGTTTTGCGTTGTTTTCAGCTATTCCGACCCTCTTATTGCTATTAATCTAGTGTCAGTTGTAGTGGTAGTAAAGTGTATGAGTAAATAAACCAATTTTACTACTCACCCGCTACACTAATCAGAATATTTCGGTTTATCTATCCTGTCGGGGCCTAAGACGGGTCCCTTATAAGTTATGATGTTTATTTAGCATGCTGTTTCTCCGTTTGTTTGTCTGTTTTAGGAGTTTTCCATCGAAATTCGAGCCTCAGTGCCGTTAATTTCAGTTAAGCGTTGTATTTATATTGCAGCAAGCTTCAACCTGGTGAGCACCAGCTAAAAGTTGGCAATAGAGTTATGATTTAGAAGAGAAAGAAACAGTGTTTAAAAATAATTTATAGTAAACATGATTGATTTAAGTTGTTGCATAGCACTGTGATTACATTTTGAACAGTTAGTAGCTCCTTCTGTGTGAAACAGGCTTATGAAAGTCTGAAGATATTTCCAGTGTAGTACTTTCAGTGGTGTGAATGGACAGTGTACACCGTAAGACAATCACATGTTCTTTCCAAAGAGTATACTTCAAATTCTAACGTGCATATGAGCCATATTGTACACTAGAACAAGGGACTCAGTGTCTCTTCTGAAAGACGTTGCGTATATTTATTATACTTGCATTTCAGCCCTTCGATACAGGAGAGAATTGAGCTGATGACACAAGTTAATTTAAGATCTTAGTTCAGCACACACTCAGTGACTACCACCAATTTAATCGACTGATTTATGCGGTGCTCTCAATAAAGAGAAAGCGCAATAAATGCATAATATATAAAAGAAGGCATACGATAGATAATTAAAATCATGTACATTATATCGAGGAGAACTTAGTGGTTTATTTTTAGAAACCATATTTGATCACTTATTAATATATTACCAGTTTTAGACCTATAATTAGTCTGTTTGATTGCAAAACATAAACGGTGTACAACGGAGACTTCGTTTACAAAATAGCCATTATTTTTTTTTATATAAAACTAGAGGGTGCGCTCGATTCGTTCGCTTACTTTCTAGTATGTGAACGAATATGAAGTTTCGATTTTAAAAACTATGACCACTAAAAGAATATAAGTTGCATGTTGCATGTTATCTCGTTCAGTTACTTCTTTAATTACGTAATGTCAGAAATACAGTAGTAAGTTTATGTTTTATGATTTACAAAGCATGCTTCATGGACTTAGGTACAGGTTTTGAGAGCAGTTTCATATCATTTTTCATAACATAAAAATATTCAGAAACCACTAAAATGATAATAATAGAAACGGAGAAAGTTGTACTATTAAAGCATGTATTAGTAGCGTTTTTAATAAATGCTCATGTGTTTAAGGATAGTTTATTAATTTACCATTAAACATAATTATGATACTTTGCCCTACAGTATGTGTTGTTAAAGGTTGTTGGTTGAGTAGCAATATTAATCAGTAAATACAGTAAATAAAAAAAATCAGTTGGTAGCACTTTTGTGATCAGCGATATCTTTCATTCACAAGTTTTTACTGAAATTGACGGGGCCTCAGTAGCCTGGGTTCCAGGCCCTAATTTTAGGTTACTCACTCTTTATTGCACTTAGTGCGCGCCATACCTAATTTAATTGGCGTCCATACTAGATTTCTTTTTCGTCTCTAAATTAACTTTCTCGTTGGTGGCGCTGTCCAGATGGCCTAACCAAACGACTCGGTCGAACGAACCGCTCGAGTTGGTTCTGTCAGTTGCGACCGAAAAATATAAAAATAACGTTCTAAAATCTACATCTTCTGATCAGCATTAAATTCGAGCAGGACCGAGACGTGAGGCATGTGTCTGCATTCTTCTGTATGGATCCATTGGATCCATTCAGGAGAATGTATGGATCCAATGAATTAACTGGTATGGATCCAATGAAATAACTTTGCATAATATAATGGATTATGGTTCCTATTATATATTATAATGTCATTGAATACACGTAGGCTATACCTATATAAAGTATTAAGATTCAGAAATATAAAACATTTCTTGACTTGTTAATAAAATACATTATAAGGTAAAATAAGGACATGTAATTATGTTTCTTAATAAAACACTCGATAAAATAAACTACATACATATACACCCGTATAGATAGTTTACCATATCAGTCTTATATAGTAGTAATATTAATAACAATAATAATAATAATAATAATATTAATAATAATGTTGAGAAGTTGTTTTTATAACGTTCTCAAAACTTTACAACATTAATTACTACAAAAACAACATCATCATTAAACCAATGACTCGATAACTTTGTCTTTTACATTCGACCATTTCATACTGGCTTTAGTGCTATTACATGCGTACTCATTTTCAATTTGGTTTTTAACTTCTAAACTGAAAGATTTCCAAATAATATTTGCATTTAGTTCTCTTTTTTTATCTTTTTTCCTTTGTAAACCAATTTTATAAATGGAGAATGTAAGTAGAGACATAAGTTCATTCACAATTTTGTTTTTAGTTCCAACAATAATATTACATCAGTTTATTGATTCTACACCGGGAAAATCGCATTTAGTAATAATTGCGTTAAATCTTTCCACACAGGTTGAATTTTTTTACATTGAACTAACATAATTATGGTGTTCATTTTCTATTTCTTTATAACAATTGTCACATAAATCACTTGTAACTATTCTCCATGTTTTTAGTCTTTTATTACAAGGTAGGATGCGATGTAAAAGCTTAAAGTTAAACTGGGCAATTTATGTAATATTTCCACACAGGTTGAATTTTTTTACATTGAACTAACATATGGTGTTCATTTTCTATTTCTTTATAACAGTTGTCACATAAATCACTTGTAACTACTCTCCATGTTTTTAGTCTTTTAATACAAGGTAGGATGTAGGATGTAGGATGCGATGTAAAAGCTTAAAGTTAAACTGGGAAATTTTTGTAATATGTTTAATATCTTTCACTTGATTGTACCATACCTCGTCCGAGTTAATTACTTCAGTGTTAAACTCTACTTCCCATTTCATTTGCGTGATTGGGGTTGTACCAATTTCAGAAATAAAGTGATTTTCAGAAATAAAGTGATTGTAAAAATATTGCTACAATTCAATGCTAGGGCCTAGGCGAGGCCTATCCTACTCCAGTCTGTGAGAATGTAATGATGGGCGCTAATACACTTTTGCGCCTAACTTTTAATTCTTAATTTTTTTTTTTACCTATTCACTGAAGGTGAATAGCTTCTTTAAAACTTCTAGATCATTCAATAATTTGAATGAGGAGCTTTACTCAATAATCTTAGTCAACAGAATTGGGAGAAATTATATGACTGTCCAAATTTTTGGGCATCTACCTTTACTAAAGTTTGTGACAAGTTTGCTCCTTACGTTTCTAGACGATTCAAGAAGGATCTGCCTAAATGGCTAAAAAATAGACATGACATTTTTGATATGATGCATCAAAGGGATGCTTTGTAAGCTAAAGCCTATAAATCAAAGAACGATGTTGATTTTAAGAACTTTCGCAAACTGAGGAATACTGTAAAATTTGTAGAGACGCTAAAGCTCATTATTACAGGTCCTACCTAAATAATAATAGCGATAACTCTAAGAAAATTTGGAATGGCCTGAAAGATCTCCTTCCTTCTAAAAAGACTAATGTACTTCCTCCTTCTTTCCCTATTACTGGTACTGAGGTTTCCGACTCGCCTACTGTCGCTAACTCCTTTGATCACTTCTTCAAAAATAACGCTGTTTTGATTTCTTCACTGATCGACTCGTCTAACTTTGCTAATCCTACTTCTTATCTCACTCATGCTTTTCTTACTTTTCAATAAAGCCTGTTGGTGAAGAAATTGTCCCGTTAGAGTTGAATTCTATCAATCCTACCCTCCTCTACACTGTAGAAACAGCGTGGAGCATTTAAACACAAAACTCCACGCAATGTTGTCCCGTTTTTGGTGACACGTTTAAAAGCTAAACGTGTTTAGCTACGATCTTGACGTGTTTATCTTGACGTGTTTAGCATTAAATGTGCTTAGGTATTTTACATCATGATGTCACATCTAATGCTAAGCACGTCAGAAGCCTAAACACATTAGGCCAGACCTATGTTACTCTCTTACCTGGCTCAAATCTAACAAGCTAACACTTAATGTTAACAAAACTAAATATATGCTAATATGTTCTTCTAAAATAAAAAGGCGAAAAGTTAATCATTCAATCGACATTTCTTTTAGACACTCCTATCCAATCTATAACCTCTCACAAACACATTGGCGTGACCATTGACAACACTCTAACCTGAAAATCTCATATTTCTTCACTTTGTAAACAACTCAACTCCTCACCTACTTACTTGCACGCACCTCTAAATTCACTAATAATTCTGTTCTCCACCTCTTGTACAATTCTTTGTTTCTTGTTTCAAGATTCGACTACTGCTGCTGTGTCTGGGGTTTCAAACCCACTACTACAGTAAACTTTTAAAAAAATTCAAAATAAAGCTATACGCATCCTACTTAATCTACCTCCTACTACTCATGTAACTTCTCTCCACTTCTCTAATGCTAAGACCATTCCTTTTTCATGACAGATATCGATATCAACTTGGCTGCTTAACTTTTAAAGCTCTTCTCCATCATCATCAAACTATTTGTCAATGCCTCACAAAAATAACAGCAAATGGCCGAATAAACACTCGACAGATCACTAAAGGGGGCTTACATATCTCCAGACCCCACTTGGAACTCTTCCAACTATAATTTAGCTTTAATGCTCCTCCTTCTTTAAATCTCTTCCCTTAGATATCCGCAATGCTACTACTTACTCCTCCTTTAAATCGTCCCTCAAAAGCTACATCCATCTTTCTTTGGTGTAACTCTGTATCTTTGGCCTTTTAATTGTTACTTGAACTTGCATTGGAAGTTCATTATAGATTTCTATTGTTAATTGTAAATTTTTATTTTTGAATTAATTTATTTTCTGTAAATTTAGAATGATATGATTTATAGTTTTTTCTCTCATTTGTATATTATATATTTATTTTATTTGATTATTTGATTAGGGATAATTTATTCTGACCTTATTTATTTCTTTCTCTGTTGTTTTGCTATTATAGTTTTTTGATCCTGCTTGATTTATTTGCATCGTTATTTAATTATAGATTTTTTTTATAATTTATATTCAGTTTTATTTATAATTTTCAATTACTTCATGTTGTAAATTAAGAATTGAAAGGTTGTCAGTTTTTCTTTTTTTCTTTTTTCTCATCTATATATTTATATTTATTTTATTTTATTTTTTTGTTTATTGATTATTTCATTAGGGCTAACTTAATGTAGTTTAAATTTATTTACAGTATAACACTATTAATTAATTATTTTCTTACTCTCTTTTATTTTGTTTTACTATGTGTACTGAGGGTCCCTAATGATCAGCTTCGGCTGGATGGACTACATTCAATATTAAATATTGCTGAAATAAATAAAATAAATAAATAAATTCATCAATTGTATCTTATTTCATTGATTTGTTTTATTTAATGGTTGAAGAGTTAGCTGGCTTAATTTAAGTATAGCAGTTTACATTCCTAGTAAGATGTTAATGGAGATTTTGGTTATGTAAAGAAACTATCTGTTTTAGCAGTTTCCTATCTTATTTCGAGCCCCAGGGCCTTGATTAGAGTTGAGCGTTGTATTTTATATCGCAGCAGGCTTCAACCCGGTGAGCACCAGTTAATATTTGGCAAAGAGGTATGATTTAGAAAAGAGCGAATCAGTGTTTAAATAATATAAAGAATTTATAGTAAACACAGATTGGTCAAAGTTGTTGCATATCACTGTGATGACAGTTGAACAGTTAATAGCTTCTTCTGTGTGAAAACACAAAGGATGACTTGCGGAATTCTGAAGATATTTCAGTGTAGTACTTTGAATGGGGCAGTATACATCGGGAGAGACAAGACATGTATAACGCGCACGGAGCTACGGTCTTAACGTCTCTACTGAGAAACGTTGCGTATACTGGTACTCAGCATTTCAGCCGTTCGATTGAGGAGAGAATTGAGCTGATGACACAGGTTAATTTAAGATCTTGATTGAGCACACACTCAGTCACTACCACCAATTTAGTGGGACTGATCTATCCGGGGCTCTCAATCAACATATAGGCCTACACCTAGAAATAAATGTTGCATAGAATACATAAAAGAAGGCAAAGGAAGACGATAATAGCTTTGCTTTTGATATTTCATTATATTTAGCTAAATTCTTGATCATTATTTATCGAAGAGAACTTGATTTCTGTGTAGAAATATATACTACCAGTTTAGGCCTATAATTAGCCGTGCTGAATCAGATTACAAATCGTTTTTAATTCCCGATTAACAGTAGACTATAAAATAAATAATATATATACTTAGATTTATAATAATAAAAAAAAAAAAAAAAAAAAAAAGCGCTATCATTTCCATAGAGAGAAGGTAATGTTATTAGAGGCATGCAATAAAGTTTTTAATACATTTTAAACGATCTTTTATTAATTTAGCATCAAACATATCATAACACTGTATCATACTGTGTGTGTTGTCAAAGTAGTTGAGTAGCAATATTAGTCAGTAAATACAATTAAAAAAATAAGTTGATAGCACTTTTGTGACTAGCAAATATGTTCAAAAATGGTATTTGCACTATATACCAGACATAGGCTATATTGGGTGGTGTGCGTGGAAAACATACACTTGATTTAGAGTACACATGAACACTATATACAGCTGCTATTCAAAATAATATATTGGGCACTATATAATTGATATCTTTATTAAACCGTTCAAAACCGTATTCGCAGCTCCAGATTTGACAGAGCGAGGTGGCGTGATGATGCGGGATCTAGCCAGGTAGTGAATACGTATTTATTGGTTCAAAACTTACCAATGCCAATCTTCACTGTGTCCACCTAACTGAACCACCTCGTCTTTCGGATAAGACATAAAATCGTTGGCCAAAGTATATTCATGGTCCATATTAAAACATAATGGCTCTGTTGTGCCACTTGGGCAGTGACGTTTATTTGGTATTGTTTGCCCATGTGCCTAAATATATTATTTAAATTAAATCAATTAGTTTTTAACATTATAACTAGGTCTGCTATCAATAGCTATTTTATGAAATAACCAAAAGTAAATTAAATTATAAACATCTTTAAAAATAATATTAACTCACGTTAATTACGAAATGCAATCGTTTACAATGTATAACAGTACCATAGCAATTAAATATAAGAATTTATTATGTAAAGTTTGTTTTCCATCAATTAGGCCTATGTATCATTTTAACCATAGACATACATACACTGGTGCGATAGTTTTGTTGCATAAACCGTATATTAATGTCGACTTTAATGTTTTACGTTATTTTATATACACACCCTGTTAATTCTGTTGTAACACAGAAATCCCTGACCTTTATGCTATTAAGTTGTGCCCTTATACAATGCTGATGTATTGACAAAAATCGTAGTAGTTGTTGTCGATAAATTTCATTTTCATTCTGTGTCATAGATTGGTAATGTAACTAAAAATTTCCTTTCTTTCGGATTCTGAAGGCTTGAGCACGTTTTCCTTCAGCTTTGTTGTTTGGCAACTAGTTGACGTCACTACGAACGAACCGGAACCTGAAATCAAATCAATCATTATTTAATAAAATTATGTTGTGGAATTGAATTTATTGATATTAAATAAAATGAACAGTTGCAGTTGAAAAATCATGATGCATATTATGATATGTGGTAAAAATTTCCAATTTGAAATATAATAACATGCATTGGTAAATCGACAAATCAGGTAGGTCAATTATGATAATAATATGATAATAAATTGTATAATTTGTATACCGCCTGTTGGTGTATATACATATCTGTATATATATATATATATATATATATATATATATATATCAAAGACACTATGCACTTCATTAGAGTTCTTGACAATATAACCAATATCCCTAACCAATCTATCTTAGTTACCATGGACGTTACCTCGCTCTATTCTATACATCCCACATGAAGAAGGTATTCAAGCACTTATCATTTTTCTTCTAAACAATGTTTGCCAGCCGAACATATTAGCGACATCATAACCATTACTAATTTCATTCTTAAGCATAACCATTTCACTTTTAACAACTGCCACTATCTTCAAACTAAGGGGACCGCCATGGGCAAGAAAATGGCACCTATGCTAATATCTTTATGCACGAGCTTGAGGAAGATATTATTTTCTTTTCTTCTTAAACCTCTTTACTTCGCTCGCTATATTGATGATGTTTTATTCATTTGGCCCCATGGAGAGGATGCTCTCACTACATTTAAATCCCATGTTAATAACTTAACATTAAATTCACTTTCGAAAATTCGCCCTCCAAAATTACTTTCCTTGGCGCTCTTGTAGGCATTTCTAACAACACTATCACATCTTCCTTATATAATACACCACTGATAACAATGAATTTGTTAACTTTAACAGCTTTCAAACTCAAAGTTGATAATAACTGCATCCCTCTCGTTCTCGACTACCATCCCAATTATAAGCTGTCTTACCTGCCAACTCAAAACTGACTATCAATTCCTCAATAAAGATAACTCAATTCGCCATCTTGTTGAAGATCCTTCCCTACTTTATAGCTAAAAGCAACCCCCTAATCTTAAATCTATTCTCTCATCTTTCTAAACTTCATAAGAATTCTGGGAGTGGGGCACGTGCCCTCCGTGCCCCCTTACTGAATCCGCCCCTGCTCTTCTGGCAATGTTAAATGTGGTATAAATCCAGATGCAATATTCAATTTCATGTGCACCTCCGATATATTCATTATTCCCAATATTAATCTCACTATTAGTCCCCTGCACTAAATTGTGATTCATCTAATGTTATTTACATTATAATTTGTAACAAATGTCAAATCGGCACTAAATTTCTCCTCCGATTTAATAATCTTAAAAAAAAATCCATCAAAGACCACTCCATTGGTTTCCCAGTAGCCTGTCACTTCAATCTCCCTCATCACAGTATGAATGACTTAAGATTTATTTTGATCGCTACCAACTTCTCATCCCTTTCCCATAGACGAAAGAAGAATTAAAACGGATACTTAGAACCAATTATCACAATAAAAGTTTAACTATTGCAAACGGTACATCACTATAAAATTCTTTTTTAAAGTACAAGGTACTTCTAGAACTAAATTCTTGTCCAAAGACAACACTTAATAAAATTCCAAACAAGAACCTGCAATTTAAAAAAAATTATATACAAACACAATAATGTATTGTGTACGAAATAAATTAAAATTAAAATCATACCAATGACTGTTGGGAAAAATGAGGTTCACAATATGCTACCAATGAGATATCAATACCTGAAGCTACTAATAGGCCTACTATCAATTTGTTTCCTGTAAATAAGTGGTAACAATTTACAAAAAGGTAAACACAAATACAAAATATACCAGAGATAAGTAGGCCTAAACATGAAAATTACGAAGTTAGTCATCTTTCACGATTTGCACGATACTGGCATAACATATTCTGTAGGCCTACCCAAACAACGCATGTGTATGTTCAGTCGGTTTAGCAATCCAGCCACCAGAGCCATGTATCCCTGCCGATATTGTTTGCTGAGTGTGAAATAGACGAATGGGTTCACAAGGCCATTAATAGAAGTTGCCATAAGGCAAAAAGATGCAACCAATGGGTCAACACTTTCACCAAATTGGATCAAAGTCATTACTGACTGCAAAAAAAGAAACAAAATTAATGGTAAACATTATCAGCGTAGATCATGAAGTCCACAGGAGTGGACGAATATTCGTGTTTAGTCAATGTTCAAAAAATATGTCAACTAGACTTTTGACTTTATCAGTCTCATATCGCCTACACAATTATGTTTGTTATGGAACAACGTGCTATATCATTTCACAATGACACATCTTTATATATATATCATTTCACAATGATACATCTTTATATATATATATATACTGT
>NW_022689540.1:1138275-1142562 GCF_011630105.1 Anneissia japonica | reverse complement strand
ATGAGCAACTTAGGACCTCGTTGTAAATCCTATTAGATGCGGGTATAAGCGCTAGTACTCGTCGATTTGTGCTATGCTTACAGTGGCGGATTTAAAGGCAGCCCAACTGCCTCCCCTCCCCTCCAGCTACCAGGCATTGAATTATATTCAATGCCTGGTAGTACCATTTCGGCCCATTCCGGCTATTTAGAGGTGTCATAATCATAACCATAGTGGGGCTAAGGTGAGTGGACCGCTATCCCTCCTAGGCACCCTTTATTTCGAATTCCTGGATTTTCCGGTGGTAGGCCTATGAGTAACCGGGTGTGCCGAACATAATATATACATACAAATAACTTACCAAAACAGGCAGCCATGTAATATAAAACAAAATTGTCACCAGAATAACCATTTTTGTGAAGTCTCTGAGATGTTGCCGACTTAAACCAACACTTGTGCTTCCAATTTCGAGCAATCGCTTATAACGCAAAAGATTTCTAATTAACGATACATTGCAAATCAGTACGACTATCATTGATACCCATCCCTCAAATATTAAAATACTTGGAAAAGCCCCACCAGAGTACATTGGCACCAACAGGAGCCATGACTTACACGTCATTAAAGAAGTTTTATCGACTGTTGATGTGTCGCCAAGTTCTGTTATTGTGGATATTGCAATGACAAAGGAGAACACATAAATACCGAGAACTGTTAAGTAAGTCCTTCGTTGAGAGCTCCATAGTTTATATTTAAATGGAAAAACGACGGCGACAAAGCGTTCACACGACAATACCATCACAATAACCATCGCAGAGTTTTGAAACAAAAAAACAAAGAAGTAATAACATTTACACGCATTGTTGTTCTGGACGCCTGAAAGCGTTAGCACTGTGACAAAAAGCGGTAGAAGTATACATAATTGATCGGTGAAAGACAAAGAAGCAATGAGAATATCAGTTGTAAGACGTTTATCTTTTCGTTTTAGTGTATAGACGACCAATATCGGAAAGACGTTCAGTACCAGCGAAATTACATCAAAAGTCAATGTTAATGTTGCAGACAGGTGAGTTTTTGACATAGGTGTGGTTAGCATATTTTCTACTGTTACATTCATCGATGTGTCTCTGTCTATATACATACTGGCCATACTTATAATACCGGAAAATCGATTTATTATATAGGCCTACACAAAAGAGAAAATAAAAGCTGATTAACATGCCATTTATTTAGAGAAAATTAGCATATATTTTTTTATTTCTGTAAAACACAATTGAAACTAAACGAATATTGTCCATTTTGTAATTATAGATTCAATAAACATAAAGACAAATTATTTTGTCATACGAGATAATTGATTATTTGCCTACCTAAATTAGGCTAATTCATGTGCGTGACAGTTACAAAACTATTGAACACGAAAGAGAAAGTAAAATGAAATGTATATAGCTTACTTGTATACGTTTAGGATAAACTGTAAAATGTATAAATTGTTGTTTAATAGTACATAACTATGCGCAATCTGCACGTCAAAAGTACAAGATTGACAACTTTCTGACCGATTTATATTATTATTATTATTATTATTATTATTATTATTATTATTATTATTATTATTTTAATTTGTAAATGCTTGCACCATATGATTGAACATTTCTTATAATAGATATATTATTATTGGTATATTATTTTATTTTTATATTTATTTATATCTTCTATTATTGTTACCAATACTATAACACCCACTTAAAGTTGATTAAGAAACTCACATGCTGCACTAAGAACCTATTCATGATACATTTTGAAAATTTAGGTTCGTATTATATAAGCAGGTGTTTATTTTATAAATACGTTTGCACTCATTGCCTATGTCCTAATACTATACTGTAATACAATATACAAATTGAATAGTTAGCTGATAACTGACGGTAGTTCAATCCACATTGGTTGGATTTTTTTCTAATTTGAAATACTTTGGAAGATAATTTTATGATAACATATTCTTTGCCTAATTCATTCAACTTGTACATGACATAGGCCCATTACTTTATGATTATTGACATGAATACGATAACTTAAGGATAACTATGTTAGCCTGTATTTGTAACTATTACGTGAAAGAATATTTTAGTTTTTCGGAAGACAATTTTGTAGATGAAGAAAGAAAAAGAAAAAATTGATCACCCAAAGCACCTTAAAGGTTTATTTTCGGGCGTCTCGAACACCTCCCTAGGGTAGTGTTATCTCGATCTGCCCACTTTTGGCACCACCCACCGCCAGCCCTTTTCGGACATATATCTGTCTCTTATACACATCTTTATATTCAATGCCTGGTAGTACCATTTCGGCCCATTCCGGCTATTTAGAGGTGTCATAATCATAACCATAGTGGGGCTAAGGTGAGTGGACCGCTATCCCTCCTAGGCACCCTTTATTTCGAATTCCTGGATTTTCCGGTGGTAGGCCTATGAGTAACCGGGTGTGCCGAACATAATATATACATACAAATAACTTACCAAAACAGGCAGCCATGTAATATAAAACAAAATTGTCACCAGAATAACCATTTTTGTGAAGTCTCTGAGATACTTTGCATAGAGTATATTGGCACATCAAGGAAGTAATTAGGCATAAATATTAGCATGACAAAATAAGGTGATTAATGGAATAACTAATTGTTTATGTGTGGTCAGATAGCAGATATAAATTGTTTGCTTACTTAACAAATATAAATTCATTGGTCATTTGATATATTGGAGTTAAACAAAATAGTTGATGAAAATATATAATGGTAATATATACGGCTATTAAAAGCATAGTAATTAAAATACAGTTATGTAATAAAAAATATCATGATTGTGTCGTAAAAGGGACGGGTTTTGTAAAAGTACATATTGTAGATCATATAGTGATTAAAAAAGTATAATATACAAGATATATGTCTCGAGTGATGTACATATAAGAATAGATATCGAGTGATATATTTGCTATTTGGGCTGTGGGAATAATTAAGATTTATTATTTACAAAAGAGTAACCACTAATAAAGCCTAGGTCTTTGTTTAATCCATTAATGTGTGATTTCAGATGAAGGATCCATCTGAATTACGTTGAATATACGTTTAATAGCCGTATATATTACCATTATATATTATATATATATATATATGTATGTATGTATGTATGTATGTTGTATATATAATGATTGCATATGTTGACGTAATGGAGACATAAAATTTATTCTGTCCTTCCTCCTTAGACAACAGTTGGCGGTGAAATGGCTTATACCATGGAGGAAATATATTAATATATTTCCTCCATGCTTATACCAACATTGTTGTCTAATGTTACCAACAGTTTATTGGTTAATTGGCTACGCTTTCTCATTAGGACAAGCCCATTATCTTAGAGTTTTTGTTTTTTTTTCGGATTGTATTTTGTATTTCTCACTACCCTCTCCCACTAGTGGTTTTTTTCAGCATACGAGTGACAAGAGTTTGCCGAGTTGCTAACTCGGCAAACTCGGCAAAAACTCGTAGGACGATTCGGAAAGCTCGGGGAGAACCCTTACCTACTCGTAGCAGCTCTGAACTCGTGGCGCTAATTTTGAACATGTTCAAAACTAGTACCACGAGTAGACAACTCGTAGTAAACTCGAAGAACTCGTAGGTAGCTCGTGTGCTCGGGGTACTCCTACCTAGCTCGTACACTACCGTACTCGCTCGAATAAGTGCCCCGTTTGAATAACCACCCCTCCTAACGTGAAAATTTCCTTAAGCGCCCCGTTTGAATAAGCGCCCCTTTTTTCTTTTTATCAAGTCAATAATCCAATCAATCATTGGACTGTGGTAGTTGGCATGACTAGTCCTACTCCTCTTTTTTCTTTTTCCGACCTTTAGCACATTCTCATTTGAGTTTTCAAGAATAAAATACAATGATCCTGCCATCCTGCTAATCTCAATCGGCCGACGGCCAACAAGCTAACCACTACCCACCACCACTAATTGCATCTGCTATTTTGCTGTTATGTAAATATTCACGCATTCTTGTCATGAGCCATGTTCTCTGGACGATTAGGCCTGTCTTTTTTAACCACCATTCGTAATGTCCTTATATAATCTTTTTTCATTCAAAACGTGCCTCTTGAAATTAATAATTTCCCATAAGAACCCATCGATTTTCTTCTATTTCCATAAGCGCCCCCCCCCCAATTTCCACTCTGTTTTCATAAAGCGCCCCGTTTAAATAAGAAATGTAAATACACTGTATTTACCTTTCTTTGATGATTTATATATAATTTAACAGTGTT
>NW_022689540.1:1089682-1137554 GCF_011630105.1 Anneissia japonica | reverse complement strand
CATTCCTGATGATGACATAATTAATGTCGAAATATTGAATCCCAACACGATGGCGTGTATTTCAATACTTGGAGTATGTATTATACTTTCTTATCTGAGATTAATCAGTGGACCTTTCGGTTTATACCCATACATAGGCCTATATTGCCGACCTTAAATCGTGTTTATAGTTATTTACTCACTAATGCACAAATTAGTCACAGAAGATCTGAAAAAATTTTGATACCGGTAGTAAGTTAGGTTTTCGACTATAAGTCAAAACAATTTTTGGATAATTATCACTAAGAGATGCGTCTCATGGAGTTATGGCCTACTAAGCAGGCACGCCCCAGTTAACTTGTCTGTAACCTGCCTGTAACTTCTCTGGGCCCGGTGAAAAGTAAATTATTTGCTTATGGCCCAATTTCAAACAAAACCGTAACTACTGTTGGTTGGCGTACTGTTGTTGTTGTTATTGTTGTTGTTGTTGTTGTTGTTGTTGTTGTTGTTGTGTTTGTTGAGTTCGAAGACGGTAGAATTGAAAATAAAAATTTAATGGTTGCCCCGATCCATGCCTCAAATGCGACTAAATACATTTGGACTAGCCTCGATAACCGATTTGGGAAAATTGTTCCACGAGTCTACCACCTGACATGAAAGAATATACCTACTTCCTATATAAATTCAATCAAAAATGACTTCTATAAAGCTTAAATGGATGACCCCTGATCGGCTGGGTATGTGTAAATTTGAAAAAAATAAAAAAATAAATAAAAAAACAGAACTATCCAATTTGATGAAACTTGAACGATTGTGTAAACTTGGACTACATCTGCTGTCGATTGCCTAAGGAATTAAACCGAGCTCTTTCAATCTTTGACTATAAGGGAGGTCTTCAAGGTTTCGAACAAGTTTAGTGGCTCTTCTTTGACTTTCTTTAACTTGAATGAGCCAACTAAGACGATAATTGGCGAAATTCACCATCCCTCACTGTAGGTAGATCGATTGAGTGCTACTAGACTTTCTGTATTTCTTTTATAGTTAAGGCCCTATACAACAAAGGCAAGAAATATTATTAAAAAAAAGTATTTTTAAAAACTATCTCGCCAGTATAAAATGATGACTGACAGCTAGAATGCTTTCAATTTTTTCTTAAGTATTGTATTTTACAATAAATGAACCGTACCAAGACCTCCTCAAATATCATATCTGCACATGAACTTGAGGACCGTCCATATCTTTAATTTCAATCAAGTTCACTTTTTTTTTTTAGTTTTAAATGTTTTTTCTTTCCCGTTTTTGACTTTCATGGCATAATATTGTTTAGCCTCATTTAATCTGTATTTTAAGGTTTTAATTATTTAAATGTTCACTGCTTTTATATTTTATATATTACTTTGTGTTCCCCTGGCTGGGTATGTGTAAATTTGAAAAAAATAAAAAAATAAATAAAAAAACAGAACTATCCAATTTGATGAAACTTGAACGATTGTGTAAACTTGGACTACATCTGCTGTCGATTGCCTAAGGAATTAAACCGAGCTCTTTCAATCTTTGACTATAAGGGAGGTCTTCAAGGTTTCGAACAAGTTTAGTGGCTCTTCTTTGACTTTCTTTAACTTGAATGAGCCAACTAAGACGATAATTGGCGAAATTCACCATCCCTCACTGTAGGTAGATCGATTGAGTGCTACTAGACTTTCTGTATTTCTTTTATAGTTAAGGCCCTATACAACAAAGGCAAGAAATATTATTAAAAAAAGTATTTTTAAAAACTATCTCGCCAGTATAAAATGATGACTGACAGCTAGAATGCTTTCAATTTTTGTAGTAGTATTGTATTTTACAATAAATGAACCGTACCACGACCTCCTCAAATATCATATCTGCACATGAACTTGAGGACCGTCCATATCTTTAATTTCAATCAAGTTCACTTTTTTTTTTTTAGTTTTAAATGTTTTTTCTTTCCCGTTTTTTACTTTCATGGCATAATATTGTTTAGCCTCATTTAATCTGTATTTTAAGGTTTTAATTATTTAAATGTTCACTGCTTTTATATTTTATATATTACTTTGTGTTCCCCCAATTTTTTTACTATTGAATTGTATTGTATGTTTTTATTATTAGGCTATTATAATTATTATTATTATTATTATTAGTAGTATTATTATTATTATTATTATTATTATTATTATTATTATTATTAATGTTGTTCTTTAAAGTGTTATTTATCATTATTATTATTATTTTTACTTTTATGACATAAATTGCTTGGCTATTGAATTTGCATGTTATACTATTATTATTATCATCATCATCATCATCATCAACATTATTATTATTATTATTATTATTATTATTATTATTATTATTATTATTATTATCATCATTATTATTATTATTATGTTACCAAATGATCGATGACACAATAAACCACTAATAAAATTCAAAAATATGACGATACTTTTGGGAACGATCATTTCAGGCAATGCCTGAAAAATTTAATAAGGCCTAGCCATTGCTAGGCCTTACGCTGCATACATGTTTCGACAGATCCTACTGTCATCATCAGTGTACAAAGATTCCATATAGGCAATCTTATTTAAACGAAGTGAAGTTTGTAATACGTCAATCTATACGTAATTCAACCGTATCAAGTTGTAAACACCAAGGTCATGAATAAAAACAATGTATAATTAAAACGGAATGAAGTAAAATCAGAATGACAAAGTTAAATAACATGGTAAAGTTGTTTGTTGAGTGAGGGCTGCTCCATTGAATATGTATAATGCCTCCTTTATTTTGAGATGATGAATTGATGGGGCGGAGTCAAGAATACGGAAACAGTCCTTGTACAAGTTTGCATGCATTTGCGTGAATTCTTAAGATGTTTTAATATGTGAGAGTTCCATGCGCGAACACTTGGCACATATTAAAAATAAAATACCCAAGGATTTGAACGGAATACCCAAGAACGCAAGACCAAGTCAAAATACCCAAGACCTTGGGTAAATACCCAAGCAGTGGTCACGCTGCTAGCAATGGCTAGGCCTTATTAAATTTTTCAGGCATTGCCTGAAATGATCGTTCTCAAAAGTATCGTCATATTTTTGAATTTTATTATTATTATTATAGTGTTTTTTTAAAATTTCTTTCGCGCTTTTTTACTTTTGACATAAATTGTTTAGCTTCATTTTGTCTGTATTTTAAAGTTTTAATTATTTAAATGTTTACTGCTTTTATATTGTGATTTTGGCTTAGGCCTATTGCCGTTTTGCCGTTTTGACTTATTGCCGTTTTGACTTATTGGTTGAAAAGTGTTGCCGTTTTGGCTTTTTGCCGTTTTGGTCATTACCGTTTTGACTTATTTGCCGTTTTGGTTTTTTTGCCGTTCTGTCCAGAAACCCAGTTTTATAGCTAGTGGTTTGAAAGCGCTTTTATGAATAGTTTTGTCGTCGCTCTCCCACTCGCACTTAGTTACGAAGTCAAGATGGCGATACTTTTGTAGCTAAGTGAATGTAAACAAGACTACATTATCGTAGATTGATGCTGTTGAGGTAATAGTTTTTGTGGTTTTAAACACCACAGTTAACATATAAACACATCAGTAGTATTCCGTTTATACTATATTAGTTTTTACGATTATTTAATCACTTAGAATGGCCTAGGCCTAGCTAGATCTCAGTCATTTTTCTTCTTTTCGGAGGACGGTGCCCACCGGGCAAAATTGTCCTCATCATGTGTGATTGCTCCAGGATGGAATCCGGTTGGGCCTAGCCCTAGGCCTTGGTTTTCAGTATTTACCTTGAATTGAAAGGTAGGCGAGTATTAACCTAACTAACTAGCGTACTAGGTCTCGGCCTAATTGAGTGAAATGACCCTCAACAACCGACACTCAAAATTACTTACCACCATACCAAGTGGCAGGCTAGCTAGGAAAGTAAGTATAACTATAGCCTAGGCCTAGGCTAGGTAGGCTAGGCCTAGCTAGGAGGCCTGGATAGTAGCTAGGCCTAGCCTAGGCCCTCGCTAGCAGCAGGCTCGGGCTAGGCCTGGTGGAGCTGCCAAACATCACTTTATTTATTTATTTTTTTTTTTCAGGGGAGAGGGTGGTGGGTCGGATTTGGAAGGCCTAGCCTAGGCCTAATCTAAGGCCACGAGAATGAAAGTTGTAGGTTGAAAAATTTTGAAAACACATGAGGCATTTTTTCATTTTTCATTATTCATTATTTTTTTTATAAATGCTGTCCACAAGCCGGCATTGGTAATTTTACATTTATTCCCAAGAAACAATGCTTACAGTCATAAATGTACACTAGCCTATAAAACAGATCCTTTTCTACATTTAAGACCTCTTTAAAAGTGCTGGTTAGCCTCAATGCTGTATACACATCTAGATGTGTATAAGAGACAGTCTCTCTCACTTTACATATTTGTTGCTAAATATAAAATAAGTGACAGATTTCTTTTTCATTCTATGTATTTGACAGTGTTTCCAATTTGAACTGCATTTTTTTTGACAATCATCATTCTTTCATTATTTTTTTATATTTCCTTTTATCATTTCAGCAATACAGTAAAATTGATTTTTTTTTTTTTTTATTAGCAAAACCTCGAGATAGCATAATCATGGAAAATTGGTTCTCGTTTTTTTCAGGGTGTGAAGCTTCAGCCTATTAGTTTCTCCAATGTCATCAAATTACTTACGGATCCTCATTCGGTGAGACACTTTTGTTTGTTTGTATTGATGGTAACCATGACAACAATGATAGCAATAATTTATTCATCAATGATTTATTTTTAAATTAAATTTTTTTTTTTTTTTTTTTTAATTTCAAACACAAACAAGAAAATTAGCACTTCATTCTACACTTAAAATGATAACTGAGACTAGAATATAAAAGAAATGCAAAATGGCAAATATAACAAGCTCTGAACTTGCATGTACAATTTAAATATATAAATGTTAACAAATTTTAATTGGATATTTATGATTATAACACAATTCTTTTTCACACTCGCACACTCATGTTGGTTTTTTGAACAATTATGTATTTTTTTCTTTCAGATAACACTTCACAGTCGTCATACTCATGCCCTGCAAAGGCTAATCAAGCATTATCAACATGGATTTGTATCCTTTTATTAGTTTTTAATATTATTTGACACCTCATTGGTTTAAATTTACAGTTGTATACTGTGTTCAATATTTTGAAAGTAATGACTTTTATGTTGTACGTTACTGAATCATGAAATAATTCATTAAATTTTTCATCAAATCATTAAAAAGTGTTTTTTTAACATTGAAAATAGGGAAAATAACAGCATAGCATGGTGTATAGTATATAAATGTTAGTTTAGTGCAATAAAATAGATTTCAACAGTTTTAACATCGCAGCATGTTTTTTTCATTATCCCTGAAAAACGATTTGCGACAAGTGACTGGTTTGGCTTGTCTTTGCCACATATTCATTGATTTATTTTTTGATTCACTGACTTTAAATTTATTTTTTGTCTTTTATAATATAAAAAAAACTCACAAAATGCAATTTGTCAATGTCTCTTCTCCAACTCTGTAAGATTGTTATAATAATACTAGAGAGGTACAAAAGTGATATAAATTTCAGGATAGCACTAATAGTGTTCTGGTGTGTGTTTTCAAAGCCAAGTTCCTACCTTAATGATGCAATACAGCTTTTGAAGGACTTGGTGCAGGTTTTCAAGGTGCTGAATGTGATGGCTGATAGGGTTTCAGATTTGCCTCTGTACCTCACCCCTATGATAAACATCCTGAAAATTTGCAGGTTAGTGAAAGGGAAAATGGTGTGTTTTATCCAACTGCAGTGGGAGCTCTAAGTGTTGAACTATGAATCTGTATATGGTTGAACATTATACTTTTATGCTACATTGAAACTTTCTCGCTAGTGGATTATGCTTGCATGCATAATCAGCCCACGAATTTCACGTCGGCAATTGGCAATTGCCAACCATATTGCCGAGCCAGAATTGCTACAGGACGGTAATTTTTTGCCGACCTAGGCCTAGATTTTTTTGCTTCAAAAACTGCTTGGAAAGTCAAAAACTTTGACTGAAACAGGCTATAGCAGACACTAAATTTCATGTACATCGTCAAACCAAGGAAATTGGTGGTTCATAAAACAGATTTGTTTATACAATAACTACTGTATTTCTAATAGGCATGCAGTACGTACAATTTGTGTACAATCGTCTTGTCTTTTCGCCTAGTCGTTTCGTAGGCTAGGCCTAGGTAGGAATAACGCTAGCCAGCCAAGGCCTACAACATCGCCCAATTGAAGCCATGTGGGCCGCGTAGATCGTAATGCTTATCTAAATCTATTATTTGTCTTCATTTTACAGTATTATTATATTTAAAATGTTGTTTATTATCTGAAAACAACAAAATTTAACATATTGTAGGCCTAATCCTACCGTCCGTAAACGCAATCACGATCGCATCACAAATTCACTACTGACAAGTACACTGTACACGTGTGGAAAATCCCAAATAGATCATTCTGGGCATGCACATGGACATGCATGGGCATTTTTGAAGCAGCCTGTGATGATACGATCGTAGCTTTTTACGAAAGTGATATTTCCCATGCCAAAGATAACAATAAAACAACGCTAAAACAAAATTTATACGGCGATTTCCTTATGTAAAACATATGTATTATACTACACTATTAAATTAATACAAGTACAATACTACCATTCTTTCACCAGCAATATATTGATTTAATAGAGAAATTAACAAAATCACAATCTGTAGATGACGATGTAAGGTCGAGTGTTCGGAAAAATTGTAGTTTATACTATTGGCCTAGGTAGTAAAAAATTGCCGAGGCTGCTGACTTCGGAGAATTTAAGGTCGGCAAACCTAATTTTTCCCTAATTTCATGGGCTGCATAATGTTCTATTAACCTACCACAGTGCATTGTAAATGTGCTGGATGACAAACATAGGGATGTTACATTTTGATGTATAAGGTGTTGTATTGTTGAAATGTTTATTATTAATTATCATACTAGTAATTGGGGTTTTGGCCTGTATGCATGAATGCAAAACAGAATTAATGAGAAAAGGGACTTCAAACTTGGAAAAACAGTTGGGAATATTTTATTTAGATGCTTTTATGTTTCAAGTTCATAGACAAAACAAATCATATATAAAATGTAGATATTGAACTTCTATACATATAGTACAGAAAAAATATGAAAATCTATTTTCATCAAATTTCATGTTCTAACCTATTTTGCCTGGTATCACAATTCAACATGAGGAGCAACATCATTTTGTGGTTGACGATCACATATTGTACAAACTTGACACATCTTGATATATTTAGCCTAGTTTATTGGACAAAATTTACTTATTTTAATCGGAGGGTAAAGACCAATGATGTATTATGCACCTTAATTAAATATTGGACGATTGAATGACTGTAATAACCCCTGTCTCTTATACACATCTAGATGTGTATAAGAGACAGCCCCCACCCTTTCCACTGTCATCAGATATCAGGTTTAGAAATTTCCATGGTTACAGTAGCAATATCCATTACCTGTCATTAGAATTCCCTAGGGTTAAAGATATATGGTCCCATGCAAAACTCAAAAAATTATAAACTCATTTTTGAAATTAACATTCAGATTTTGAAGTAACATCAAGATTTTCAACTTCAACATAGAAATTAGTGTATTTAAAAAAATGTTTACCCATCATTTTACAGCGAAATATAATAGAAATACTTCTAGAAACTCTAAGTGTTTCATTATTTTCATTTTAATTATCCAGTTTAAAAATCATGGTACACATTTTTAAAATTCAATAATTTTTATGTTATTGAATTTAGTTAATAATTAGTATGTTATTGAAAAATGAGCAATTAATTTTAAAAATATTTTTTTATGGTATTATGTCATTTTTAAGGGACAGTACAGTACATTTTTAACAATATGTACTGAGTCATATTTTTGTGCCCCATTTTCCAAATCCCTTCACACATCCTTCACTTATGTTTTTGTGTTTTTTGTTTTTAGGGCATTGAGGGATGCGTTTCTGGCTCAGATGACCCAAGGATATAGCCATTATGACAGACAGCTAAGGTAAGCAAAACCAATCTATAACATATTACCTCCAGATATAATGGACCTTTCCACTAAGCCCCGCCCCTTAGATATTGTTGCTAAGGTCCTAAAAAACTGCAGTACGCAAACGAGTGTGTTTGTGGGACAACACGTGTGTGTGTGTGTGTGTGTGTGTGTGTGTGAGTGAGATACCTGCGTATTCTTGGCCCTGTTATAGTCAATTGTTAAGTTTGATTGACATTCTGGTAAGATCCATTAACAAGAACATGTTCCATTTATTAAGGAGATATTTCATCCAGGTATTGTAATAATAATAATAATAATAATAATAATAATAATAATAATAATAATAATAATAATAATAATAATAATAATAATAATAATAATAATAATAATAATAATAATAATAATGATAATAATAATGATAATAATAATGAAAATAATAATAATTTTATTTGTTTACAGGAATGATTTGTTGGTATTGATATCATTAGCTGCAAGTCACTGTCCACAGGCTCCATTCATAGTAAGAAAGAGATACTTTGCTTTCCTTCAATATGCGTATTTTAAATGACATAAAAAACAAGTAGCCTTTTTTTAAATATCATTTATAATATAAAAAGCAAACAATATCAATAAGCAATAACATTTCATTAATATTATATTAGATAAAAACAAATTTATTTGAACCAGAAATTTCCAACATACCATGAGGATGTAAACTGACTGAGCTTCTATTATTCAGGGCCTAGCTGTTATATTCACACAGATACACGCTATAATACCAACGATTTTTTTTTTTTTTATTGTTGCATGAATGCCTCTGATAGTCAGCTATTATAACAATTTTTTTTTTTATGTTGCATGAATGCCTCTGATAATTAATAACTTGCGTCATTTATTTTTATAGGAATCTGGTTTTGCTAAGCAGTTAATGCTTTTTGCAACTTTCCAAGAAGTTCGAAGCCATAACATGTTGGTCAGACACCTCAAACTGTCTACGGTAATCATCAATATATATTGCATTTATAATATGATATTACAAAAAATATAATATAAATCATTTTCTCAATTATTCATTTTTTTTTTTTTTTTTTTTCCCAGACGAATTTTCTAAACAGTGTTTTATCAGTCTTCTAATTTAACATGTATTATTTTTCACATTTTAGGCATACTTATCTCCATTTTCATCTTTTGGTTTAATGCTTACATTACCAATTATCTATATTCCAGAGTATTATATATATACTTTTTATGATGTCTTATATATTTAGCAGTTTAACAGAAAAGTGTGCAAGTCGAACCTTTTTATGGATGAGAGTAAAATTTTAATTTTAATCCATTGCAAAATAGAAGTTATATCATGATATTACATTTTGTAGAACCACGAGGATTTCGAGCTCAAGAAATTGTTGATGAACGTGATTGTTGTCCTGAGCAAGGAGCCGGCTATGATTCCAATTGTGATCGAGGCTCACTTCCTGCTTGCGTTGCTGACGTATGTTCGCAATAATGAGAACGCTTCGCAGCCTCAGGAGTGGTCGCCCTCACAATTTGAGGAATTGCAACTGCATGCGATGTCGTCACTCTGCACCATTGCACCACAGTGCGTGCAGGATTACATGAGTTACCAAGGCAACACACGTCTTCTGTTGCTCTTGGAATGGTGTGTTGGAAAAGGTCAGTATTTTAAATTCTTTTTCTTCTAATAGAGTTAAAGCTTACCTTAGCTTACTTATCCTCTTCTTTCCTTCTGACACATACACTCTGTTTCCATTTCAATCTGTTGGCTGCTATCACTCCCGCCTCATTCCACGATGTCAATTCCTAATTTTTTTTCTCCCTTTCTAATGTCCTTTTCCATGTAGTTTTTTGGTCTTCCCACTTATCTTTATCCTTAATTGGGGTCGTGCAATAATGTTCATTTTCCTTTCTCAGCATATGCCCTATCCGTTCGATCTTTATTTCACTTCTTGACTATTTATTCCATTGAGATGATATTTGGCTGCCATATTTGCAATATATTCTTCAAGCATTGGTATTGAAATGAGTCTAAGTAAAGGGAATTTGCATATCTAGTAGTATTGATGGGGCTAGTGGAGGTTCAAAGGTGAAGTTGGGGAGACTTAGTGTTTAGGTGGGGAGGGCTTTAGCTTGCAAAAGTGAAATGAAAAGTGATTTTAATTTAAACTTGTGTAATTTTTGCTAAGCATTTTCTACCAGGTGCAACCTAGGGGAGAGCAAGCTTATTTGCAGGGCATACACCCTTATCCCTCATAAATACATCACACATTTTGAGTCATTATGTGACAAATAATTTTTGTCTCTAATCATCTGCATACTAACTGTACAGTATATGTAATACAACCCCCTAATATATATATTTTTTTACTAATGTATTGTTTATGCTGAGGGGCTTGTTCAATAGGAATTTACTGCTCTCCAGCAAAGCCTAGACAATAAGTTTTGGTGGATGTTGTTAAGCTGCAATGCATGTTGATAATAATGGCTTCCATTTTGTTTTACAGATGATTATGGCGGTCATGGAAATTCCTATCATGCATTAGGAGGTCGTGGCAACAAGCGGGCTCAGATGCGCTATTGTTTGCATCTTATGCGCAGCATGGTCTCAGCAGCGGACGAAGCATGCAATCAAGATTTAGTTGACCAAGGCACTATCAACCAACTTTTAGGTAGGCTCTATAATGTTATTTTGTTTCTATGTATTGTGTTATCACCTTTGACCCACTCATTTTACTATTTGATTTTGATGTGATTGCATATTGTTTTTGGTCGCTTAAATGATTTATTGTAAATTGGCTGGAAAAATTGAATGAATTTACTACAGAGAATTATTGATTATTACAATTAATAGTTGATTAATACAATGGATATAGATTAGTAAATATTATGTGTCTATATCAAAAATACAAACCTGCAGTGAAAGTGCATTAGTATATTAAAATATACTTATTAATTATATTAGTAATTTCAACCACCTGTACAATTTATTTAATTTTTTATTACATGCAAAATATACATTACCACAAGAGCAGAGGAAGGAGCAAAAGCTGCAATCTATTTTATCACTGAACTAACATTATTACCAAAGAATGTCAGAAATCATGGGGAATATTCAAGCTTTATTAACTAGTACAATAATTTTATTAAAACTTGGTTTATTAACTCTACACTCATTCACTCTGTTTATATTGTTGGTATTTCAATTATGAAAGAGCTCCCTCTAGATGGAAGATTGAAAGTAGGACATTCAACTCTACTCTGGCTACCATCATTCATGGGTTTGAATGTTTAAATCCACTAAGCTTTGATGCCCACAAAAACATTGCCCTAACAAATCTTCTGGACATTCACCTTCACTATGTTTTCATGCCATAAATAACACTCTAATGTAAATAAGGATGTTACATCTGCACTAAGATTTGACCCATTAACACCTAACAAATCTAATTGTATTTATAAGACCATTCAAGTTCACAAGGTTCGAACACCACCTTAACAAATCTATTGTGTTGTCGAATAAGGACATTCAACTTTACTAAGGTTTGATGCCACAAATGGCAACCTAAAAAGACTACACTGTGTTGCAACCAGAATAAGGATATTTAACTCCACTGAAGCTGGTTTTCCACCAGGCGAATTTATTCACGCGAATCAAAAGCGTCGTACATGTGCATTCACATTTCTGTCAGAGTTTTCGCTTCAACAAAATTGGTAGTTTGAACTGTTTCTACTTTTTGCAAAGCGAAAAAAAAATGCGCAAGCCAATCAGTGCTCAGGAGGTGAACCAACGCTTTCGATTCGCGGGAATAAATTTGCCTACTGGAAAATCGGCTTAAGGCTGTGTTGCAACCAGAGAAAGGGGTTTAATCTTCTGTAATGTTCTCGTAAATATTCATAACAGAACTATGTCCAATGGTGTTGTTTTTGTAGAAATTCTGAGCAGTGCAAGCAGGTCTAGCTTTCCAGATGATGAAGTTGATGTAGAGATGCAGTGTGACATGTTATTTATTCTTTCAACTCTTTGTGACGGAGACCTTCATCGAAAGGTTGGTTCATCATGTAGTTCACACCCATTCCGTCATTTTTATGCTACTGTATATGGGACGGGGTGGGGGAGCGGTCATGAAAAGTGATACCGTAAAAGATGAATAAATACTTAATTATGATGATAGATTTTAATCTGCATTTTATACAATCTTATATCACTGATGATGCATGTATCATATTGATGTGTAATAAAATAAATTAATCCAAGCATAAAGAAAGTTGTACATTTGCTTTTTTAAATGGCTGAAGTTTTTACAATTTTCATTTAAAGAATCCATCTCTGTGGAGTGGAGGGTAAAGTTACCTAAATTGAGTTTAAAGAATGGGAGGTGAAGAATTCTAAATGTTTCTAAACTATTATTTTCTAGTACTTTGTGTTTTTTAAATTCAACATTTTTATACCATATTTTGTAGGAATTATTTGGGAGCAAAGGAGTAGAAGCTGTTTTGCAGTATCTGAAGGTAAACCCAGAGAAGATCTGCTTAGGCTTAGGTCATCATCGTCTTATGGTGGCTTGTGTGGACTGCATCTGGTCATGCGTCATCGCCGCCAGCATTAATGAAGACTTATTTTTGACTGGAGAAGGAGTCTTTCTTCTAATGAATTTACTAGAGGTATGGATATCTACATATAATATAGTGTGACATGCTGAGCTAATGAACTTGAATAATATAATTCAAAATTTTAGTTGATTACAAAAAATGTTAATAGTATTAGTTTTCACATTTGAAATTTATATCCAGAAAAAAGGCTACCTATCCTATTTCAATATTCTGCATATACGGTACCCTTAAAATGGCTGGTAATCTTAGTACTAATGATAATACTTGTATTAATAATATTTTATAATGTGCCATATCTCTATATAAAAAAAAAACTTATTCAGAAATGCAACGTAACTAGCAAGGATAGCCATAACCAGTACTTATACAAGATACTATACAAAAATGTGTTTTTTTGCAAACATTGTAAGAATTTTTTCCAGTTTATATTTTTACCATTGACCAAACTACAACTGCATAGTACAAATCTGTTGTTCCAAAGGCAAAAAAACTGCACAAATATATGTGGCAAAGCCAAACCAGTCACTTGTCGCAAATCATGTTTTAGAGATAATGGCCAAAACATGCTGGAATGTCAACATTTTTTTAATCTATTTTATTGCATTTGCACTAAACCATCCTTTATATATCTATACATCATGCTATGCTGTTATTTTCGCCATTTTCAATGTTTTAAAAAAACAATTTTTATCGATTTGGTGATGGTTTTTGCCTGGGAAATGCCTAAAATCATAAACTTTAAAGGCTGATATCTCAAATATTGTTAAACAGTTGTATGTTTAAACGCTTGTAACTTGATAAGGAAATGTCAGATTTAAATGATTATTTTACCATTTTATAGCTCTCATTTTACTGTTTTGATAAGGAAATATCAATTTTGCGACGAGTAACTGGTTTTGCTTAGCTTTGTCACAAATAATAGCAGTTACATTGTTTTGTCATGGAACTGCCAAAATGACAGAGCATTGCAGAGCCTGTGCATATACAGTACAGTAGCAGTCCAAGAACAGTAAATAGGCAGTAGTGCAGTTTCAGTGTCAATAACTATAATATAAAGCCTTCATGCGTTGTAGGTATTTAATTTGTTCCTAGTCATGTTTTAGTTACTTTGACAGTTTCTCGGTTAATCTGTTGGTGTGTCCGTCTCAGCATATTTTATTTTAAAACCTGATATTTATTTTTTATCAGGTGATTTATGGTTATGTTGTTACTGATATATTTCATGTCAAATGAAACAGTTAATTCATTGTGCATTAAAAACTGAAACAAAAATTCTTTTTTTACACTTTTTATTAAAAAAAAAAACAGCAATAGAAATAGTTCTCAAAGTAAAGTCACTATCATTTTTATTACAGTTTCAATTACCGTATGTTGAATTTTAATGATAGTAGCAAGATGGTAAATATAGATTATTTTGAATATTAAAGTGATAAGTATTCTTTATTAAGAATTTTGAACTTAACATGATTATAGTAGTGATGAAAAATTTACATGTCCCTGATGAAAGTGTGTAACCTGGTTTAACAGTTATAGGCTATGTTCACATACACGGCGTAGGACTGGCGTAGCTTACGGCAGGCGTAAGCTAATTCACGGATTAAAATTCCAAAGTGTTCACACAAACGGCGTTCGCTATATTAACGCTGGCGTTAAAATAGTAGTAATAGGACTATGGGGGAATAGTTTTAAGTTTTAAATAATGTACGGGTTCTTTAACTGTAGTAAAATTAACAGTGTATCAGTAAAACTTCTAAATCTGTGAATTGTTCGAAGTGAACTTATATGATTATTGTATTTTAAATGAAAAATTTTGCTTTGATTTTTCAGCTAGCATTGTTGGTGTTGCAGGTTTTAATACACAGTCTAAATAGGTTAAAATATCTTACAAAACACAATCAATAAATCATATACATTATAACTAAGTAAAATGCAATAGAAAAGGAACCCCTTTACCATTTCATTTATAGAGAGCACAGAAAAGAGACCAAAGTAGCTAATATATTGCAATCGTGATTGGTCAATCTCTTGAAATGAGGTAAAATCATTCAAGCATCACTGGCGTTAGCTAATCTAGGGTCTGCAGGTAGCGTTAATAACGCCAAGGACGTGGCGTAGTGAGTGGCTTTAATGACGCCACTGCTTAGTTCACACACAAAGGCGTACGCTACGCCATGCTTAAGCCAGCCTTACGCCGTGAGTGTGAACATAGCCTAAGTGTTTTTTGAAGAGCTCTGACCTTGCCTAAATACCCTTCAGGATAATTATTTTCAATTAGTGTTCATTTTTCAGCTATACTTTTACAGTTAAATCTCTTCTTTAAATCAAAAGTTATTATCACTAGTGTTGCTAACAGCTGTCTTAATAGTACTTCATTCAGTGTCAATTAATTAAGACTTAAGTAATGTGTTGGAACTTTTTTTGGACTGTACTTAAGACATCTGTGATGCAAACAGTATCTCTACTTACTATCAGTTGAATTGATATCGAAACCACCAGTTTTTCTTTTCAACCAGTGAAATGAAGTACATTCAATTTAAGTTCAGTTGATACTTATCAACGCCAATGGTTTATCTTAACCAGGAGAATGAAGTAGACAACAGTCAACCTGAATTGGTTAAAACACTTTATCCCCCTCTTTTACTTTCTGCAAAAGTTGAACTCCTGCCTTGAGGCAAGAGTGTGACTACTGCTGGGTCAAATATATTAAAGGTAGTTAGGTAGGTAACGGTAGGAGAATAACCCATAACTCGCAGCGTCATTGTGCTGAATTACGTATGGGCATAGTCCGTGACTACTATTTGGAACCATATGATTTTACATCCAACACCAGTGGCTTTAGCCTACTCAATATTCTGAACATCATTATAAGGATTAGGAAGTGGCGTTTAGAGAAACAAAACAAGTATCTATAGGAATTGAATGCATGGGATTAAGACACAATCATCTCAACCACTAATCCACAGCTCCATAGATTCTTAACCCGGATATACAATATAAGATTTTTGTCTGTCAGACTTAAGCGCTGTCCATACTGTTAAATTTTCTTTGACAAAAAAAATGTTGTATGCCCATATATAGCAATGATATGCCTATTGGTCATGGTGCGATGTCATCATGACCATATTTAGACATGTCACATGTTTTTGTCAAATACAATTTGATAGTATGGACAGGGCTTTAGCAGAAAATGTTTGATCAGACTTCGATAGTGTTTGTGGAAACTGGTGGTGCAGTGGTTGCGATTCATGCTTTAGGTTGTGTGCGGGGAAGGGGTTAGGGACGTGTGCAGTCCCTTGATGTGAATTTCACTTCACCCAGGAGTGAAAGATAGGAACTGGGATGTTGTGGTGTTGAATGCTATTTGGTTGTGCATATTTATGAACTGTAGCATGACTCAAGTATTCCCCAGAGATCTTTGAAAGTTGCAATTTGTGCCGGTTTGCCAATGATGGATCCAGAGACCAGGAGCAATCATAATTTACAGTAATAAGTTTCTGTCTCCTATAGCCTTGAGCTGTTTGAGACTATTATGATCTAAAAAATGTTAGTACATGTTTCAGACATATTGTATCTGAAAAAAACAAATTACGTATCTTTTCATGTCTGTTTTCATTTTACTACTCTTGTTTTTCTAGTGCTGTCCAGCTGATATGTACAATCTGGTCCTTGGGTGCCTACTTGATCTCTGTGAGAACCCCAAGTCAGTTGGTCACATGATGGCATGGAGAGGTCAGGAGAACAGGACTGCTTGTAATTTACTTGTTGACATCTGGAGGAAAGAGGAAGCTGCTATTGGGGTGAAGAGGGATGCAAATGGGTTTATTACAGGTATGCATGGGTCACTGCTGGTTCTTGCAGGCCCTACCTATTTATCATCAAAGTTTTATCGTTAAAAACTTCCTCCTCCAACCAATAGTTCTATAGTATTTTACTTGGAAGCATCTATATCCTACACCTTTTTTGCTGTATAAATATTTCTTACGAAGCCATTATAAAAAAAAAAGTAGTTTCTCATCCTAATTTTTTTTTTAAGAGGTTGAGGGCGGTTTTTTTTTTTTTTTTTTTTCCCTTTAAGAAACAAAAAATAAAAGGGGCGAAATAAAAAAAAACATGCTATCTATGTCATTTTAATTATGTTGTGATGTAGTTTAAAATTCATGCTAGAACAATCAAAACAAAACAAATATTTAAATTATAAGCACCTAAATATATACACCTAGACTACAAATGTAAATAAAAAGATCATTTAGGCATTTGGAATGTCAAGCATAGTAGGCTTTCAATGTTCAAAAATAAATCTTGGCCGTTTGGTCCCGAGTTGTATTTCAGCAATGCAACTCAAATTATGTACACTGTTAAATAGTATAACTGGGCCTGGGCCTAGAGTTATTGTACATCCAACCTATACTTACTTGCACTTTCATGTATTTGTCGGATATTGGGCCTTTGCCATCAAATTGGCCACTGTCGTACTCATTGAACACATCTGCCAATGTCAAACTCATCTCATTTACAGAACGACCAAAGTACGGCTTTAAAAATTTAGATGGCGGATCAGTGTGTGCATGTATGCACACAAATACGAATACCATTGCAAGACTATTAAAAAAGAAGCAACTTGACTATAGAGCAAAGATTAGAAACAATACAGTAAATAAAATCAAAAGCTTTTCTTCACGCTTGTTTCTTCTTGTTATTTATCTCGCCAATAGCTTGCTAAAAGTAATGCGGCCCAACACGATTTAGACATGTGATACTGAATACAATGTGTTTATTGGTCAGTTCTCTTTATAATTAAACTGTATGGTACCGCAACTTTTTATTTTACAGAGGATACGCTAATTATTGAAACTGGCGGTCCAACTCGCAGTAGGCATGTATTGATAATATATCCCTATCGGACCACCAATATTTTTAAAAAAATTGGTAGCTGCCAAAATTTTTATCGTACTTGTCGCGGTCTTCACAATCAGTAAACAGTCGAAATGACGAAAAATGAGGTAAACTAAGACAAAATATGCGATCGATTTTTATTGAAAATTGAATATATATAAAAAAAAACAAAAAAAAACGAAGCGGCCTGAAAATAGAATGCGGGCGGGGACGAGAAATTACTTTTTTTTTTTACTTGGCCTAATAAAACTTCCCCTAGGCTACTACACTTGTTATGCCCATTGAGTCCTTCTGTTGATTTACCATTGTAGCCTAGATCCTAAGTTAACACCTAAAACAGTACTTTTAGTTAACAATTTTTGGCAAAGAACCAAGTACTCCACACACTGATAGCATTCAGGTAATCTGCTGGTAGTGAGTAGATACCCATCTGGAAATAAACTATGCTCTATATAGTAACATATTACTTATATATAGAGTATTATACCTTTGTATATGTTCATCAACCCATATTTAATAATAGTCATTTGGATAATTTTGGTAGTGAAACAGTTCTGTGTAACTATGCAATCATTATTAATAACTGTACAGTGTTTCTATTATTATTATTCCAGGCAAGCTTTCATCTAATAATCAGAAGTGTTATATACATTCTCGTCCACATAGAATGATTATTGATTTTGGCTTAGTTCTTCTTCTTTTTTTTTTTTACATACATTTATCATATTAAGGCATTTCTTGTTGCAGTTATATTTTCTTTATAGTCATTCTCAAGTACATATGATTTTAGTTGTCCTAACACATACTCACAACACACCAAAATAATGTCTTTTTGCTAGACCCTGCCAATCCTTTGATGGGAACTCTGCAGGCTAGAGAAGGGGTGGAGTCCCAGCCAGCGGACTGCACAAGCAGAGCCATACTTGATGTGTTCGAGAACCTAAGAGCCAAGATTTATTCTCTCTTCTGCAAGATCGGTAACAATTTACTATTTTGATATGCTTAAATTAAAATTTTATGACTTGCAATGCACGCAAACAGTCCGAGGTTGTTCATTCTCTGTCCTTGTAATAGTTTTAGGCATTGACCTGTTTTCAAGCATTCACAAACCAATTTTATTTTATTGTTCATATTTTATTTTATTCATAAATCAGCGTAACTTTATTTTATGCGATACACATACTTTTATGATATGCAATAAATATGAAAATGTGTTATAATGTAGTTTAATAAGGGTGATGTTTTGCCCTACCTAATGTGATATCGTACCGAATACTCAGTACATTCCTAAATACTTGCAAAAAAAAAAGTATTCAGTATTCGGTATGATAACACCTCAGGTAAGGCAAATATCACTCCTATGATATTTTCCTGATGCAAACGCACATCAAGATGTAGTATATATATAGAGTATCAGAATAGAGGTATCAGGTTGTTGACATTTTAACTGGATTAGAGAAGAAGGAATACCATATCAGCCTAAAGGATTGTGTTTTAGAATCCCAATTGGCAATGTTCTGTAATTTATAAAGTAGTTTTATTGATCAACTGTCATATTTCAGTCGAGATAATGTTTTTAATTGAGCAAATAATATAAGGCCAAACGTCAAGTTGGCATTTTGTCATAAAATCAACCATGGTTTGTAATGCTTGACAACAATGTTTTTGAGACTTTATTTGACTTTGAAATACAACTAACAAGATAGTTTTTTTTTTCATAGTTTCAATTTCATTATTTTATATAGCTGATTACATGGATGATTACATAATTTTTATCTGTCAAAATCTATATCCAGATTTCGTGGAAGCGTATTTCATCATGTCATACTTAGAAACATCTCAATGACTGCCCCATAAAAGTGTATATATAATTTATGATGGTAATTAACAAAAGATAGGTTTAGTTCTGCAAACCCAAATACACAGTACTCTCACACATCAACATTTAAGAGGTCATTTGTTAACTAAGTCAGTCCATTAAATTTCAGTTGCTATTACTGTATGAACCATTTTTTTTCTCTAGCTTTATAATTGCTGAATTATAATGCATTAAATATATATACATGGTGATTTAGATTCTCAAAATTGAAGTTCAATCTGACCCACATCAAATGTAGTTAGTCTAAAGTGCTGTCAACTTGTGTATTTGAGTTTTAGAATTGCATTATTTGATCTTAGTAGCATGTAGCTAACATGCTTCATAATTATGAATATTTACCAGTCAGATTAGCACTTTTGAGTGATATCCTCAGCATTTCAGGTGATTGTTTAATACACAATGAAGAAAACCAGCATACAAATTATAGTGGAGCTTTATTGATAACTTCCTTATTGATTTCTTTATGAAATGTGGTTTATATTTTATTAATGGAAGACCAATGACCTTAATGATTATAAGTAATTTTAAAAAAAAACACAACAATTTGAAACCACTATTGTCCGCCAGGGTTCACAATCCAATTTTGGGTCATCGACTGGTTTTAAATAGGCTGTGCGAATAATGGTGTAAGAATTATGATTATCAATACCTCTTCCTGCATTCTCTTGCCTTTTGGAAACAGTTAATTTATTAGCTGAATTCTGCTTTCTAAATTTTGTATTAAGATTGTTTGTCTCATTGCTATTATCATACATTCATACTTACTTGATATTTGATTCATCACCTGTGGACTTCTATGGACTGGCATGCTCTAAAGCTGTCCACACTACTTACTGTACCAACTTTTCTTCGACAAAAAAATTGTTGTATGACCATAGTCATGATGTGCGTATGGTCATGATGTGATGTCATCATCCTGACCATATTTAGGCATATCACATTCTTTTCTCAAATGGTACGTGGCTTTAGAAGGATTTCCGTCCATATTCATCAGCCATATTTAATAAAACCATCAATTTAAAAGGTGCTTCATACAGTTTCCAAAAAATATATTATTAAATGACATGAGAAATGAACATAATTGTTAGCATAAAACTTTAGCATTTTTGCATTATTTCTAATTTTGCAGGTTTTGCCGACTTGCCCGGTCTATCCGTTAATGACCTGGTGACTCTCAGTATCATCGAGAAATATCTAGAGCTGAAGTCTGGTGAAGTGTGGGCCGAAGTCTTGACAGAATTAGAACAGGAAGGTGTTAGACCAGTCACACCTGATCAAGTGAGCAACCCTTATCATTTACACTACAATCCCTTTATTTTTATACCATCATTGTGTTTTTTTATTTGTTTTTTATTGTGTTTTTTTTTTTGGTGAAATTTTTACTGGTTTTATGATAAATCTGGCTTCATAGATTGAAAAATAAGTGTTAATCATGTGGGGTGCTGCTATATGTTACATCTTAATGGATGGTGAACTTTGGTGGTAGTAACTCCATATCTTAAGATCATAGATTCCCTGTAATGATCTACTAATAATGTTTTATACTGTGAGAAATTTACTTGGATAAACTGAAAAGTGCAAAATTGTTTCTAATAAACTTATTCAGATTTTGTTTAAAAATATTTCAATTTCTAGAAAACCATGAATAATAATTTTGTTATTTTTGTTTCATTGATTATCAGGAAGCAATGGAGGTGATGGCGAGAGCAGCCACTGAACGTGTGAATGCAGTGCTAGAGTCCCAGGGAGAACTTCTTGAATCTCAACAGGAACAAGATTTACTTGATGAACAGGATATGTATGCGGAGGTAATTGCCATCTGATGCTTTTCCCAGGGGAACATGGTTGTACGAATCATTCAAGCTTATGTAAATTCTTGATCTGAAGGAAGTGGCTAATATAGATTTTGCAAAACTGGAGTATTGAGCACAACGTCTAGTCATTTTGGCAACCCTAGAGCAGTCATTCTTATATTATTCGTTAGCTAACAAGAAATAAAGCATTCAATTACAACTTCCACCCCCTCTATAGGAAATAGGGCTTGTAATATGTGTGGCAAAGACAAGCCAAACCAGTCACTCGTCGCAAAAATCGATCTTGAGTTATTAATAAAGAGTTAAGAGCTATAAAATGGTAAAAAATCAGTAAAATACAACATTTCCTTATCAAGTTACAAGCAATTAAACATACAGCTGTTTAAAAGACAATATATGAGAAATCAGCCTTCAAAGTTTATGATTTCGGGCATTTCTCATGCAGAAACTATCATCAAATCCTTAAAAAGTGTTGTTTTAACATTGAAAATGTGGAAAATAACAACACAGAATGATGTATAAATATATAAAGGTTAGTTTAGTGCAATAAAATAGATTTTTTTAAATTTGACATTCAAGCATGTTTTGGCCATTTTCTCTGAAACACGATTTGCGACGAGTGACTGGTTTGGCTTGTCTTTGCCACATATCCATTCCTTCATAACATATACTATTCCTTTTTAATATTTTTTAATATACATGTATTTCTACAATTAAAGATCACCACTTTTGGGACCAGGCTTTCCATGGTCTTTACCAGCTTTGGTCTCTATTTAGAATAATAAAGATACAGGTCTCCCTCAAATTAAAGACTACTTTTGAGACTGGGATTTCTGTTGTCTGTAGCATCTTTGGTCTCTAATTAGAATAATAAAGATATTGCATTTGTTAATGTGGGAACACCAAAAAGTTGTCTTTAATTGGAAGTGGTTTTTAATTAGAGGGAGACCTGTATAAGACATTAATTGTTAATTTGGGACCACAAAAAATGCGGTCATATTGGGTTGAACTCTTGACTGACAGATTTACCACAGTGATCTCCAGTTACAATTGTAACCGATCAATTACGTGAGGTTATTTCACCTGAATATCAATCAGCTTTTATCAGCATTATTCATAATCCAATTAATCTTTCCTTTATTCCTTCCACACTTCAGATTCGCGACAACCATAAACAGAAAGAAAAGGCAATTGCTGACTGGAAGGACTTTGTAGCAAGAACGTCAGACTACTCTGTGCTCAAAGTAAAACACTTTTTTGCTTTCATTGTTCTTAGAAATATTAACGTTTATACTTCCAACTACCTGTACCACATATTGTTTATAGTGATATACCACATCCGTCCTTTAAAGCTATTCTTTGATCACATGGTGAGAGAGTAGCCTTCTACAGGAAGCTATTGGATTAACCTGAAATATAACACATTATTATCTATATTGTTATGAACACTTTGAGATGTTCAGAGCAAAAGGATGTTTAAAATGTAATAAAATGATATTTCCTTGTTTTTTTATACTTATATTTATTTCATTTTTAATATTAAAATTATTTCTTTTTGTCCAACCCAAAAAAAATATTAACCCAGTTTGTGTTAAAATCAGATGAATTTCAAATGTATTCTATTTGCTCTCAGTAACTTCTGATATGTTTGTCTCTAATTTGTTTAATATTTTTCGGTTCAAACCATTTTATTGTATTTAAAATTAATGTCTTGTTCCAAGTTTTGATTGTCATGTCGCCATTCTTTTCTGTAGATTGCTAAGGATATGCAGAAGACCTCAATAGATGTTTCTAGAACAAGACTTGGTATCAACGAAAGGTAAATCTACACACCCTACTGCTAAAGAATAATAATTTAATTATTCAATGTTGTTTTCTTTTTTGATGATCCATAAAACCTTGGTAAAACATTTACTTACACAACGTTTCGCTAGTGATCCACCAGCATTATCAAGTGTACTGTCAATGTTATGATGACTGGAGGCACAAACCAACTTCAACAACACCGAGATGACATCATGACCAATCTGTCATAACATTGTCAGTACAGTACACTCTTTTTATTCTTTACTCCATGGTAGAAGGAAGGAAGAAATTTATTCCTGTATTACAATAATTTATTCAGATTATATAGCTCTCTATATTTTTACTTTCTTTTCTTTTACTATTTTTAGTGATGTATTCCATGCAACTGACCTCCCTCATCTTCAAACAACGGTAAGTTTTTTCTAAATTTTTATGTGCTTGTATTTTGTTATCATAATAAGCCTAAAAGAGAAAATATCTATCATTTCCAAATATTTATCCGGGCCACATTACTTTCACTTTCTATTCATACTCAACTTTAACGTTACCTATATATTCACTTTCACCTAATTTTAGCTTTATTTATGTAAAACACATAGAAATTAAAGCATGGTGTTCTACAGGAATCATAACGTTATTATTGTTGTTATATTATTGTAGTTGTTGCTATTGTTATTGTTATTATTAAATGTATGTTCTGTAACTTATTATTCATATACAATAGGTTATAGTATTTGTATTATATGTATGTATATCACATATTTTATTATATGTATTGAGTTTTGAACAACTAATCTAATTTCCATGAAGACAAATAAATTTGGTTCAAATTCTGGTTAATTATATTTGTACTCTTAGTCTACATGATTGTTACCTCACCCTAAATATATCTCGGTGCACTTACTATTACTATTATTATTATTATTATTATTATTATTATTATTATTATTATTATTATTATTATTGTTTATTATTATTATTATTATTGTTTATTATTATTATTATTATTATTTATTATTATTACTATTACTATTTTTTTTTTTTTTTTTGTAATTACTTTTATGTATTTCAAATAGCCCCATTTCTAGTACTGAATGGTATACACTAGACGAATAAAATTGCTTCTAAAATTACAATTTAACTTCAGGTTTCTGAAACATAGAAGGAAATAATTGTTTAAGATCCTTGTTAAACATAACATGTGCCAAGTCTGATAAGGGTAAATCCCGTTATTTATTACTGACCTGAATTCCCAGGTCTTGTTTTAAGTGCTGGTATTGGTCAGTCCCATGGCCTGGGATTCAAATTCTGGGTACAAAATTTAAATGGATGCGAAAGTGGAAATAATATAGTGGTAAAATATTGTTTGAAGTAATAATATATATTAATGCTGCAAATATTATTCTTCAGAAGAAGATCGAAGCAACTCAATCAAAATGTTGAGTCATTCCCACCCAACCACGTTCTTTTCAGAACTATCTACGTGGTATACTGCAAGCATTAATATATAATATCGTGGTAGTATTATTTTTCTTGTAACTGTGACTTGTTGTAGGTCATTCCAAACTTCCAATTCACAAAGAGTTGATTGGCCGAGCGGTTAAGTCAGGGCACCGTAACCTTCAGCTCTAATATCGGCGCTGGTTCAAACGGCTCACTCGTCAATGGTTCCGGTGGTGGAACAAGTCTTCTCGGATAAGGACTTTAAATCGTAGGCCCATTGTACGCATTTGGCTCGTGTGCACTTTAAAGAACCCGGTACATCATTCGAGAAGAGTAGGGGGTTACCCCGGTGTACTGGTCCATTAAGTCCCCTGTTGTTAAATGGATATGCCACGTAGGACAGTGATTAAGTTCACTTATTGGCATATAAGAGCCTTATGGGTGCATTATTTTTATTTATGCACTGATGTTCACAGTGTAATTTTCTTTTTGACAAATAATTTTATTTGTTTTGTCAACAGTCACTCAACTGGAAACCATATTTATTTTGAGTAGAATTTAATTTATCTTTTAATTTTAGTATTTTGAGAGTTTGCAATAGAAAAGTGAGAAGAAAAGTGTCAGTTGGATGTGTGACAATGGTGTAACAGTTACATAATCTGTAAATGAGATACCAACATAATTTTAAAATGGGAAGTTGATTTTTATTTTTTTCCTGTCTTATTATTTTTTCACAGACATTTCAAGGTCGCAGTATAGCTATCAGAAGCACCCCTCTAAACATTTCAGAAGAAGCTCTGAGTTTTATACAAGATAAGGAAGTCAAACTGAAAGAACGCTCTGCCGTGTTTGTCTAAGCATGTCTACGTTACAGGTATCCGGAGGAGCAGATGGAGCAATTGATAACTATATAACACGGCAAATCAAAAGCAACGTCAACAATGTTATACAACATAATGAGAACTTACTAAAAACAATTGTAACATAATAAATAATAAATCTTTGTATAAATATATATAGTGTATATATGAATATATAAAGTCTCTAATTATTTAGTGATTGCTGGGGTTTTTTTTATTCGCTTGTTTATTTATATTGTTTCCACTTGAATAATTAAGGATATTATGATTATTATGAATTATAATTTAATGTATTGACTGACTAAATATATCTACTTACTGCATACAGACTTTTTTTACTGCTATATATTTCCTGAATTAATTACAGTTAACATACATGTTAATTAAATTTATAAGATTATAATTTATGAAATGTATTCATAGAACAGACTTCTCAAGCACTACGGAGGTTTCGTAGGTGCTACAGATGTACGGAAATAGATAAAAAATACTGCAAAAATTTATCATAGGCCCAGACCCATAAATAATTGTTTTTTCTTGAATAATTGAGAATATTATGATTATTATGAATTATAATTTAATGTATTCACTGACCAAATATATCTAATTACTGTCATACAGACAGAAGATGTACGGAAATAGATACAAATACTACAAAAAAGTAACATAGGCCTAGATCCATAAATGTATATGTCCAGAACAAATGAATTACCCAGGATCATTAGTTACATTGTCCCTAGACATATTTCTGATAAATTATTGTGAAAAACGAAGAAAAAGTGGCCTTAATATAGTCAGGGAGATGCTCCCTCCTGTTAATTATAATTTATTTCTATAATAAATAATAGTTTATTTGTTCTACACCAAGTTTAAGTGGAACACAGGCAAGATAACAGCTTTCCTGTCCTCTATCCAGGGTGGTGTTAGCAGCACCATAATATAACATTATACACCTTAATTACATTGTCCAACTGGACATATTATCGTCATCATCATTGATATTGTTGTTATTAAAAATAGCACTTATTAGTTGGTTTATATTAATCATATTTTGAGCTGAAATAAGCAGAACATTAACAGAATATAAGAGGTTTTTCTCATTGACGGAAGTATTGAATATTGAAAAGATATCAACATTATTATTTCTGTATAAACAGCATAATTGACATGCATTATTTTTAGATAGCTCAAGAAAAGATAATTTCAAAAATATGAATTTTAGAAGTACTGTGTAGCCTTATTAAATCAGGCCTCTCACCATAATTTCATAAAGGGGTTACCTGTGAGGGGGAGGGGTTGACAAAGCCCTCTGGCATGGTCAAGGTGTAGATCCCCTGAAACAAACAAAGAATGGAGTTCGGTCAAATTACAGGAAATCCTGGTTATTTGCTTGATTACTGTACATAGCATTCATTAAGATGTTTCCATTGCTGGTCATCATGCCAGCTTTATTCATGTGTGCAGATAACATTGTATATAAAACACTGTATTTTAAATGATCATTCCATGTTGTAATCTTATGGACAGGAAACTTGAAAACACTGGCTCTTATTTGTGGAAATAAATTTTAAAGAAATTAATAGTATGGAGTTTTTGACTGTGTTTCTAATCTAAAATATAAACGAAAACAATGTATTTTATTTACTTGAATCTCGACATTTAACTGTTAATTTTTCAATGTTTAAAGTAATGATATACAGTAACCTAGGCTACTGTACTTCTAAAATAGGCATCATGTGCCCTAAAATAATCTCATAACACCCTAAACTGCAGCTAACTCACCTTCACTTTCCCACCTCACCCCCTGTCATCCCCTACCCTATATGTTACCCTATCATGTGACAAGTTCATTCCTTAGTTGGAGGGTCTTGTGTACAAATCCCAATGAAAACAATTTTTTCAGACAATACTCAAGGTATTTGAAGCTGATTTTTGTAGTCGATCATTATTATTTTTACTAATTTCCTAGGTTTTTAATCGGGTTTTTAATATATTAAACATATTATGCAGGAAATAAAATGTTATTCTGTGAAGAAATACTATCAGTAGTAGGATGTCAATACACCTCGGAAGTTTAGCCTTGATTAAGTTTTTAAGGAAATATTAAAAGTTCATTCCAGCTTTCATATATTTACTGAAGTGCCATGCAAGGAAGAGGAGCCGGATGCCCTGAAGCCGAACGACGACACGGTGAACTTGGCACGTTTCCCGCCCACTCGAGCAGATCGCCTTGCTCGTGATATATTATCTGTTAATAGGAAAATCGCCGTGGTGTTTTTTGGCTGTTTCACCTTAAAATCGAATGGCCGAAGTAAAATTAAATAAAATAATGTAGCCTGTAAAAGGAAATTAATGTATAATAATGTGCGAAGATACTATACCACTGTGGTTCTCGAACGTGCAATAAACCTACAGTCGTGCATTCTATAACAGTCAAAAGTATAGGCCTACTTACGACAGTATATCTGCTTATATAACTTCTGAAGTGTAATATGAAATCAGTGGCGAATCCAGGATTTCTTGTCGGCGGAGTGTGGGTGGTGAGGGAACACAATCAAGGACCGTTTGGCCCGAGGGGGCGGGACGTGTTCCTTACCCTTCACTATTCCAACTGAAATAAGAGTTTCCATTTTTAATCTTATATAAATGATTTGGCACTTGGTTAGAGACTGCAGTTTATCTGGTTTACTGTAGTTGTCATTGCTGGATGGCTCCTTCCTGGAAATATGGGCGTACGTGTGTTACAGCCCATGATGCTAAAAGCTCAGGATGTAGAAATTTCCAATATTATACCCTTCTCCAAGGAAAATTGAATGTGTACTTGGTTTTTAAAAAATAAATAATCGATGACGTCATATTATTTAAATGTTTCTTTTAATCATATGAGACCGCATATATAGAACTATAGTGAATAATTTACATCGTTTCTATTAGAAGTATAAATTTGCTGCCAATGCCGGTTAATACTCTCATCGATGTAATCCGACGGATACGTAGACTTACTTTATTATTAGCCTAATTAAACATATTTTCCTTGAAATTATGCCATTGATTGTCAAAACCCTATGTTTACATTTATTAATACATTTTGATTTAAAAGATTATCACAATCGTTATTTGTAAAAGGAATAAAGGTTGGTGTTTTGTGTTTTAATACAAGGTACCGTAATAAACTTATTTAAAAAAGAAAATACCAGAGTTATTTTTATCTAAAAACATTTTTGTTTAGAAGATTGTAATAAACGTTGTATTGAAAAATAAAACCTTGATGTTTATGTTTTTAATACAACGTTTATGACAATCTTCTAAATCAAAATGTCCATAGAAATAGGCCTAAGCCTACATATTAAACTTAATTATCGTCATGACAATACCATCCAGACAATGATGGTAGATGAAGCAGGTATTCAATGAAGAATATGAGTAGATGGGCATACCCAATAAGCTTGTCAAAATTGCGTGTTATCAATATGCGTATTAAATTGTGTCCACACTTTTTGACCCATTTATTTCAATATTACACATTTGTTGTCGCCTGTTATTGGAGAGTCACGGTGAGTTTGTCATGATGGCGTAGTTGTCACCATTCTTTGCTACAACGCCTCTGACAGACATCACGGAATGGTTCCGAATTTGCCCGAAGAATACTATCGCGTAGAATGACACGAGTAAAACTTTTCGGTTTCACTCTGCGTCTTAAGCACAGGTTAACTAAAAGTAGGGCGTGCTTCCGTAACTTTATCAAACACTTCATTGTTCTAATACCTATTTCAAGCGGATATTTCATGTTGTTGCCTTCAATTGCGGATTTATTCAACCATTGCCTAGCAGAGGCTTTACCGTATTTCTGTTCATGTTTGATATCAGTTTTTAGATGAGAGTCAATCCTCAATAACAAATTTTATTTTTCACGCCTATAACAATACATAATTACAGTTTCAACCGAAGAAAAAAATGTTATCTTTAAAATTAGTTAACCTTAAAATACTATAATACAAAATACATATCACTTAGCCTACGTATTATTAATTCCATATTGGAAATCAAATATTCTAATACAATCAAATAATCTGTTGCTTAGTGACTCATGAACTGCAAGGACTTTTCTGGTGGGTTTATAATTTATTAAATACCTTACACTATATAATCAATCGATTAATCAATAAATTAATTATAAGGAAAGTTATTCAACAGTGTTTGGGGCCGGTGCTTTTTTGTTTTATTGATTTTATTATTAGGCCTATATATTGAGAACAAAAATAGAGAGCCGTAATTATCGAACATTCCATAAATACAAATTAAACGGGTAGCACGACATTGCTGTGAACGGGCTTTCGTTAGTTTTAGCAAATGACTCGATTCTCTGGGGAATGAAATCTAGGACTAGCTAAGACCAATGAGATACATACTTTACATATACATATTTTACTGAAAACCCCCTAGATTTGATCATTTGCATAGTGGGAAGACGATACGCTTAACGCATGACACACACGATCGTCGGCGGCGGAACCATAGTTACCAACCTGAGAGATTTGAAATGCGTGACTACATCAGTCGGGCTGGGTGGAGGAGAGGGCGCCACGCCAATTCCCCAACGAGATCCAGAGGCGGGCCCCGGTGGGGGACTGGGCACTTTAGTCACTTAGTCCAAGATGATACTATACTAAGTGCGTGTTGGCTGGGTTGTTTTGTTCGGGAAAAAGAAATTTTCCCCGTGGATTGATTCTAACGAAATAATTACGAAAACTCTCTAATGACTAGTTACTGCATGACCGTTTTTATATAGGCCTGTTTAATAAAAACCAATTTCTTCTAATTTTAAATACATTTTCCCATGAATTCGTGATAAAATTCGTTCATCACGCATGGACTTGCGCTAAATGCGTGACAAATTTATGATCACGCATGTGCTTCTGCAAAATGGTGTTTCATCCAAAATCACTTTGAAATGCGGACCGTCCCGCGCGCGATGTGAGACGGTTTCTAACTATGCCGAACCATATTCGCTCTCTGTGAGCGCTCGTCGACGCCGAAGCCGTCTGCTGATTGTCGGCGGCAGTAGTTCGAGCAAATTGCATGTGCCTTTTCGGCTGACGACCGTCGGTGCAACCGTTTGCCCGGCCTAAAGCTCTGTCCAGACTATGGACATCATGAATATATATGGACATACAACCGTTTTTTGTCAAAGAAAATTTGATAATCATTCTGGACAGAGATGTTCCTCACCACAATAATCTCTCAAAAAATGATCGTATAAAAAAAGTCCATCACCCTCATATTAATAACAATTAGGGCCTAAGGACGAATGATATTATTTTCTTTGTAAACAGAACTCGTTTTTGAGTTATTTCTGGCCAAAGTGGATGATGAATCGTTGGTCTCGTAAGCAGAAGGATCATATTCTCCACGACAACGTTGGAAAACAGCTTTCATACCTTCATTGAAGTCCGGCAGACGTCGCCAGTAAATGAACGGATTCAGTGCTGAGTTCAAAATCCCAATGCAAATAGTGAAATACAAGGGCACTGTACCTTGCCAGCATATTTCCTCACCGTTTCTCGACATCTGGACACCAATTCGTAATGATTCCACGGCCCATGGTAAATAACAGCAACAGTAAAGGGCAATTATCAGAGCAAAGCCATGAAGAACTCTCTTCGTTTTTACATGCTTCCGACGTCTAAGGGACGATCGATGCGATTGTCCTTTTTCTTGTTTGCTCACATTCAAAAATATCAGTAGATAAAGAACAATTATGACAGCGAAGATGATAATTAAGATGACAGGGGAAACGAAATGATAGATGTACGCGTACCATGTTGGCTCAGTGACAACAGATAGAAACAAGATGGCTGATATTAGCCACATAACACCACAGGTCGCGATCAGTTGTCGAGATGTTGCTAATTTTTTAGTATACGGGAGTAACACAATCTTAATGAATCGTTCAATCGCTATGGACAATATCGTCAGCATTGATACGAATGTAACGATGCTTCCGAGTATATCTCCGACTCCGGCTCCTCCCCAAACGACAACCGGAAAGAGCAGTCCCACGAAGAGGTCGGATATACAGAGGTTAAATATCAAGACATATCTTGATTTATGAAGTTTCTTAGTTAATACCATAGCGACTAATACGACGGAATTGGCAATAACGATTACGAACGAACAGATGACGATGAACGATAGATAAGTCTTGACATACGATACATTTGTTGCCAGCTCACTAGAGGTAAAATCGGGAAACGTACAAATCGTAGACTGGTTGCTTTCGTATGAATTCCCCGACATTTTGAAAGAGTTTTAGTCTGTAAAAATTAGAAAAAGATTATAATTATGATCTTATGAATAATAATATGTACAGTATTGCAAAGTGACCAACATAATTGATAGCGACAGACACTTGGTTGTTAAATATTGTTATTAGGCGTATTTGGTTTCGTTTTCCACTGAAAAAAAAATGTTTACGGTATATATTTTCGAAACTTATTGTATCCTGATTGTGTAGAAACCGAGAAATTGAATAGGAAAATACTGCTAAATATTAATTAGCCAAATCAGGCCAAAATGTAATGCTCAGTGTATCTCATCGAGACGTGATTAACGTTATATTTATAATATTTAGCAAGGATACAGATACTTTTATGAAGTTTTAAACCACAACCACCATAACAAATCCTCCCCTCGGTAAATGTTGTCAAGGAAACGTTGTAAGAGCTGACGTTATTGAAACTATGTAGGCCTATGTTTCTTAATACTTAATAATATAGAAAACACATGTTTTAATCCTTAACTGGTACGTACTGGTATAGGCATTTATAATGCGCCTCTTCCTTGAAGTTATAAAGCTCACTTCTTTGCCCTGGTCATTGGGTCCACGTGCTTTAAGTAGTCCAAAACAAAATGCCTAAAAATCATTTTTGAAATTAACTTACTTGTTTTGAAGTTACATAAAAGTTATGAACTTGGACATAGAATAATAATTTTACAGCGAAAATTTATAGAAACACTTCCAGTCACTTGAAGTGTTTTATTATTTTTATTATAACTATCTAATATAAAATTAATTCATAATTTGTATGTTACTGCAAACTGAATAAATTAATTTCAAAATTAATTTTTATTATTTTTTGTCATTGTTTGGGGAAAATCTTTAAATTAAAGTACAGCTATTAATGGAACGGAACGGTATTATTTATTTTATATAATAATAATAATTTTATTTTTAAAAATAGGTCTGTCACATTTAAATTTTTAATTGAAAACTCGTCAATATTTTAATTTTATTACCAATAACTTGTTTAAATATATGAAAAGCAATTAACATATCGAAATTTTCTTGTTCGCGTTTATTTAGGCCATAGGCGCCAATAGCTAATATACCTTTTTAGCCCGTTTTTATCTCATTTGTTGATCTGTTTGTCTAAAATAAAGAGTGAAGGAAGTCTAATAAAGGACGATGACACAACCGAGAGCGTCTGTAGTTCAACGAAACACAGTGCATTGCAAAATAGTTTAATATACAATTGGGTTTAACAACAAGTATCTAGCAAATTCATCCTGAGAGCGCTCTGTGGTTTCCTTTTAAATTCTGAATAATTGTCATTGTCTTTTGTTTGTAACTGAATGGCGAAAGTGCTCCTACAGCAACCTTAAGCCCCTTTTTTTAAATCTATTTTAACAAAATATAGTGGTTGCATCTATACCATAATTATCATTAGGGCTAATATTATTATCATTATTATTGTCATTATTATTATTATTATTATCATTATTATTATTATTATTATTATTATTATTATTATTGGCATTATTATTATTATTATTATTATCATTATTATTATTATTATTATTGGCATTATTATTATTATTATTATTGTTATTATTATTATTATTATTAGGCCTATTACTATTTAGGCCTTAATGTGTACAGTAATAGCATTTTAAATTTCACTAATACCTTAATAATATTTATGCATATAAAGATAGATACTGTATATGCAAATAAATCATGTATGCGTTAATATAATTTTGATGACTGCTGGTGCATTTTAACCATTACTTATGTTACTGTGTTTTAACTTTCAAAAGTGGTTTCGAGTCAATGATATATAATGTTAGCGCCTATTTGGAATATAACAATAATTAATCGTATTATAATTAAAAGTCAGAAATCTGTAGGTCTGCAGTATGAAAACATTACTGTATGTAATGATAGGCCTACTCAATGATAAAATAATTATAATAAGGCATACAGTAATGGGCTATTGATAATAGTAATACAACATGAAAAGGATTAAATGTTGACAATAATTTACGATATCTGAATAATGAAATTGTAATATAGTCTGCATTACTTACCTTACAATAGGTATGCGGCAAGAAAAAGTAAGACCAATTATAACAGAGAGAGCATATGCAGAGCTCGCCTATTCACAATAGACATCACTACACTCACTGAATACATATACTCTGCAACAGTTGGTCTGCTCATGGTACTTGGGGAAACGATCTTCTGACGTCACATGTCACGTGGTCTTATATTGTCACACACACACACACCAATCATTAGGTTTTCTTCCTTATAACCAGCCCTAGATCTATGCTGTTGTTATACTTCTAATGCTTTACTTTCTGAAGGAGGTTAATTATAATTGCTTCCAATTTATGAGACAATGATTGAAAGATGATCCTCATATTTTGTTAGTTAAATGATAAAACCGCGGGCATCCAAGGTGTTGCATCAGGTATTCACTGAACAGTAGTAAACTTTTATTTAGACAAGATGACAAGGTTATTAATAACTAGAACACATAAACAGGGACGCATCAATCAATCAGTCTGCAAACAAACAAGCATCAATCAATTAACAATCACAAAATCAAGAAAGCTGTCAATCATTCATCCATAGATCGGCCGACCTACAATTGCGACACAAATGTGGGCCAGGGAACTCATCTCACGCCCCCACCACCACAACCCCACCTGTTGAATTACAATATTAATTTACCTATCCGACCAGACAGTGGCGTAACGATGGGGCCGGGGGCCCTGTGTATTTCTGGAACTGGGGCCCTTTTTGGGTCCCGGTAACCAATTCCATCGTGGGATTTTAGATGTGCATTGTCATTTTAAATGTTTTTAACGACGAATAAATGATATAATATGGAGGGACTTTCACAGTTGGAGGGTATATACCACCTCAAACCTACCATGGTTTTGGGCTGAGGTAAGAAAATCTATGAATTATGGCACATTTAGATGGCCGGAAATGGCACTTCACAGACATAAAATTGTGAATATAATTTTCTTTTTATCTCCAGTTAAAAGTATTTTGACAAATTTAGTGGGCCCCTGGCTGGCAGCTCCCTCTTCCCTACTACTATTTATTCCGCCACTGGATATAGTATGATATGTCCTACAGTCGATTTCAGACACAAATTATGTTGTTGCCCTATAAGAAAATGTATTATTATGGCACGTCTAGATGGCCGGAAATGGCACTCACAGACTTTTTATCTGCATTTTAAACTTTTTTGACAAATTTGGTGGTGTCCCGACCGAGATCGTTATAATAATCGTTATAATATGACAATAATATGACATATGCCCCACAGTAGATTTCAGAGACACATTATGGTGCTATTTATCAACAAAGTTCCTTTTGGTCAGGGTGCTAGATCGAGGAACTTGTGGGTAGGGCCCCTTCGGGGCCCTAGAATTCGGGGGTCCTGCGGACCGCCGCATGAGACCGCATAGGCGTTACGCCACTGCAACCAGATTAATAGCCAAAATTAGCCACTGCAACTAATAGCCAAAATTCGATCTGAATGCACAACTTGTATCGTCCTAACCATCTCTCATTATTCCCACTAGGATTTTTGCCCCGGGACCCTGACCGGAGGTCCTCAGTTTACTTCAGGTTCGTATCTCCTATGTCAGTGTGATTATTTGGTACGAGGGTTTTGAAGTGCACTCGAAGGAGATTAGGAAACTGAATATTTGTAATCAATGGCTTATAATTTATCGTTCTAAAATAGGAGTCTGAACCGATGGAATCAATGGAAACAAATCAAATCAAATCAATTTATTTGAAATCGCTTTTGAATCGGCGGCACACATGCATTGATGGTGCATCCTTATACAAAACAAACAATACTTTTTTACATAAAATACTAACAATTATCAGTGGTGGCGCCAGCGGCCCTGTCGTGCAGGCCAGTGATTTTTGGCAAATAATATGTATGATAATGATGTACCATAGAAAATAAAACTTAAAAACATTGTCTTTGATTTAAATACAGTACTTTACTTTACCTACTTCAAATCCCTGAGCTCACACCTCCCCTAGCCTTACCACGTAAGGCTGAGGTGCAAAAATTTGAGTAAATAGTACCTCTAGGTGGCCGGAAATGACACTTTCATATAGGGAAATTCGTTATCATCACATCACTATTATAGTCAAAATGAAGCACCAACAAATTTCTCATGAACTTTTATCAGCGATTTTCGGCAATCAGAGATCTAAATAACCTGTGTGTGATGTATAATAGTTGGAGCGAATGCAGGATTTGGCGGTATTGGATGCCGTTGAGAGCCCATTATCACCTCAGCTCTACCATGATTAGGGCTGAGGTATATTTTGAGAATATAGACTTCTAGGTGCCCGGAAATTGCACTCTCATACATTAAAAATCCTACCGGTAGGCCTACTATGTTCATAATGATAACAATAATAATCAACAGTACAATACAACATTTTTTTTTCTTAATACAATTTAGGGGGTTATACGATTTAGGTGGTGCGATTGCATCGTATGCACCCCCTGAATCCGACCGAGCATAGAAAATAAAAATTATAAACATTTTCTTTGATGTATTTACTTTACTTTGCCTACTTCAAAGACGGAAGTCCACACCCATTTCGGCCACACCATGGTTGGGACTGAGGTGCGAAGATTTGGGGAAATATTAAGCCTACACCTAAATGTCCAGAAATGAGACTCTTATGTAGTAAAATTCGTCATCAGCACATCACCATTATAGTCAAACTGAAGTGCCAACAAATTTCTCATGTTCTTTTATCGGTGATTTTCGGCAACCATGGAGATCCAATTAATATGTGTGATGTACCATTGAAAATAAAACTTTAAAAGCATTGTCATGTATTTACATTACTTTACCAACTTCAAAGCCGGGAGTCCACCCCAGCCCCACCGTGGGCCGGTGAGGCTGAGGTACGAAAATTTGAGGAAATAGTACCTCAAGCTGGCCTGAAATGACACTCTTATAGTAAGTCATCATCATAACATCACCATGATCTTTTATCAGAGATTTTCGGCTATCATAGAGACCTAATTAATCTGTATTGTTCCATAGGAAATACAATTTAATTGTCTTTGATGTGTGCTGAAAATCTTATACTTTTTTTCATACTTCTCAAATATCAAAGTCACGCACACTCGAGTCGTTTATTATTAGGTAAATCAGATGTTAGATGTACTGTACTGTACTCAGACTGTATAGCGATTTTTAGTTAAAACCTGGGTCAACTTTCAGACATCATCTTTTATAAAATGACATTGCGGTCAAAACGTGGGGGAGAAGACCAACCCCTCTCAAAAATATGTGGGGGACCGTGTCCCCTCCCCAACGACCTGTGCCCATGGTGACTTGTGTAACGTGTACACAAATGCCATTAATTACCAAATTATTTTAAAATGAATTTAATGATGCTGTACTCGGTTAAGTTACGCCTGTAAATATTTACATGTGTAATAAAGGTCAAAATTAGAGGCAGGATGCGAGCTTTTGATATTTTCAAGGGTAAATGAAAAATCAATGTCATTGCGACCTACTTCTCTTTGTTGATACCAGTCATTTGGATTATCCCCAAAATCGGCCCCTAACTTGTAATACAATAATAATAGTAATAATAATAATTATTATTATTATTAAAGTGAATTTAATTATGCTGTACTCGGTTAAGTATGCCTGTAAATGTTTACATGTGTAATAAAGGTCAAAATTAGAGGCAAGATGCGAGCTTTTGATATCAGTTCCAATGGTAAATGAAAAATCAATGTCATCGCGACCTACTTCTCTTTGTTGATATACCAGTCATTTTGGATTATCCCAAAAATCGGCCCCTAACTTAAATACAATAATAATAGTATAATAATAGTATAATAATAATAATAATAATAATAATAATAATAATAATAATAATAAAGATAATAATAATAATAATAATAATAATAATAATAATAATAATAATAATAATAATATTTCAGCAATTCTGGCTTTAGCCATTAGTGAAAGGTATATTACTGTAAGTTAAAAAAGGGGCGTAACCACCCATTTTCCCCCCAATATTCAAAAATTTGTATCTCGTTAACCGTTCCCGAGTTTTTCGTCAAGTGACATTTTTGTGTCTTAGAAAAATCAGTTGTACAACATATCAACAATGTGTTTTCATCCGGAGCCTCTGGCTTCAAGACCTTTGTGAAAATATCTTATTTCTCCATGCTTACCTTAGAAAAGATTTTCTTCCAATTCAACATTGACAGGCATCGTAAGCATATTTTAAATACTCATCTTATTCAAAGCTCACTTAAGGGTGATCTTTGTTTGGTAAATCTTAGAATAAGGTACCAAAAAATTAGTATCATTCTTCATGCCGTGAGAACAAGTTTTGTAATACTCTTCACCCGAAAACAGTCACTTTCAAGATTACAACAGAATTGAAAAGCGTAAATGGTGTAACTTCAAAAATTCATTGGCCTATCTTCAAAACACGGTGTACACGGTTTTTTTTTGGGGGGGTTTTTTTTGGGTTTTTTTTTCTTGCTTTTTCTTGCGTATGCATTAAAATTATACAAAATATTTCGGTTATGAGAACCTGGCCAGGGATTTATCAATTTCAGCTTAGCAATGTCTTAAGTCAAACAAGTTAAGATGTTCCTCAGCAAATATCCTAAGCTGATTTATCAAACCATCTTTGCAAAATCTTAGCTTAAAAACCGTCTTAGGTGGCGCATGTGTACAATTGATTTTTAATTTTAAGCTAAGCAATATTGATAAATCCGACTTAAGCAAAAAAATGGACTTGAGACCAACTTAAGCTGATTTCTAGTTTGATAAATCCGGCCCGTGAGTGATCTCCTTTTTCTGTATTTTGTGTTACATCTACATAATATGTTTATTAGTTTAACAAATATATAGGCTTATAGTTTTGTCTTTTTCATTGTATTATGACTTTAGTATTAATTATTGATAACTCCAAAATGTAAAATATATGCAAATATCGTTAAATGTAAATTGAATTGAGCCCACGACCTGCTTATTATTTATCATATTAATGAAGCCATGCACATTTAAGTGGCGGTCATTTGTGCTTAAATCAGCTTATAATCCCTGCTAAAATGTTGTTAAACTTGAGCCCTGTGCATGCAGACTATCAAATTTTATTTGACAAAATATATGAAATGCCTAATTATGGTCATGGTGATATCATACCATGACCATATATAGGCACATCATGACTATATATGGGCATACAACTGTGACATCTTATAGTCTGGACAGGGCTTAAATCCTTCCCTAAATACAGAGTATAGGTCCCCGGTTCAATTCCCATCGCTGTCTCTCCTTGTGTTTCAGCTAGAGGGTTGAAATACAAGTTTAATAAAGAAATAGCGCACCGTCTTTCGGATGAGACGTAAGCCGTTATGGCCCATTTGCACGTTAAAGAACGCAGTACACTCTTCGGAAAAGAGTAGGGGATTGTCTCCCGGTGTACTGCCCAATCACCACCAGAAGGACCCCACTGGAAATAAGTCTTCTTCTAGACTTTCGTAGGCTATCCTCGGTGTTTATACCGAATAAATCCAATCCAATTCAATCCAGTATAGGTATCATGGTACATACAGGGGCGGATTCATTGGGGAAGGATTTAGGGTCCCCTCCCCTCCCCCTTTTTTTTTGAAAGTCAAAAAAGGAAAAAAGAAAGAAAGAAAAAGAAAAAAATGGATCGTGCAAAACGCCTCAGAGGTTGGCCCCCACCCCATTGAATCCGCCACTAGCTAAACTTAAATATAGTATTTTGATAACAGTATTGTCTTTCATTATTTTTATTACCTTTGTTTAACTTTTAATTTCACAATTACAAGCACGTGATGGTGCACATCCTGATTTTTATGATGGTCTCACAATAATTGATCGCTAGCAATGGCATTCACTTTCATTCCCCAATCTCATAAACAATACTTGACCTAATTTCTGTTCTAGGGACGGCTTATCATTTTATTCATTTTTTTTATAAGAACCAGTAAAATTTTGCCCATGCTCAGTGTTCTTATTTATTGGCCGATTTCAGGCTCACCGATTTCAGGCTCAAAATGTTCTTATTTTGTTCTTAGTTTACACACCTTTTAAACAAAAAAATATTTAATTGTACAGCAGTATGCACTGTACTGGAATGTAAAGTGACCCCACAAAAAATGGCCCCCAAGTCAGATAGGTATACCTACTGTACTGTATTATAGAGGGTATTGCAGTCACACTACTGCACATAATGTACAGATAAAATATTTTGGTTTTAAAAATATAAACCTCATTTGAAATTGTACCTCAGCCTCAATTTGTTCTTATTTTGTTCTTAATTTTTAAGCAATTTCAGCCTCAGTGTTCTCATAAAATGTGTTCTTATTAAAAAAAAAAGTGTAGTTGGTTCATAGCTTGGCCTTGAGTAGCCTGGTAGCAAACAATATTTAAGTCAATGACTCGACGAATCTCCCAGATTGTTTTCCTGTTTACCTGTCTCTTATACACATCTAGATGTGTATAAGAGACAGCGTTTGAACGTACTCGCTTATCTTGATTGATTGTCTCCCACCTGTGAGTATGTTATCCCTTGTTAGAATCACTAGTGCTAAACCTATTTGACTTCTTTTCTATTTCAACTGTTGATACATTTGCTTTAGACATAGAATAACAACGATGTACTTTTGTTGCTGTTGCAAGTTCTCAACAGGTCTCCATGGAGTCTTCTTCGAAAAATAACAATTATTTTTAAAGTCATTGCTCTGGGGCGGATGCAGCGGGAGTGCAGACGGTGCGATTCCACTCCCCCACCACCTAAAAATAATTGTTGTATTGTATTGTTGATATGAATTACAGGTAATATTTTAAAGGTACCGGTATGAGAGTGCAATTTTCGGGCAGCTATAGAGAGGCAGGCGGGAATCCAAACCTTCTTCATGGCGAAGGTTAGAGTAAGAGATAAAATAATGTTTTTTTTTAATATAAAGTGATTGCAGTGCCTAGTGGTCTGGCGAATTGCAACTCTTTCTGTCAGAAATGCCACCTACCTAAACCAAAGACAAATATATAGACAAAATCATTGCAATAACTTTTTGCATTGTCTAATTATTAATCAAAAAAGGACTGTAATAAAATCGGCTGCGAGATGTACTGTGTTGAGTTTATTATTATTATTATTATTATTATTATTATTATTATTATTATTATTATTATTATTATTATTATTACTTTTTTTGATTTATGTCAAAATGTAGGCCTATGGTTAATCAAAAATCAATCACATGGAGGATAGGCCTGCATATGCTTTGATTCTTATAACCTTATTAAAAGGCATATATCATATTGTTATATTTTGTTAATTAAAATATCTTATTAATAAGAGTATAATAATGTATTAATTGGCAAGTAAAAGGTAAAGTTTCCAGGACTATGTATTCAGTAGTTGGGTGTAATAGCGAAGGGTGTGTACGCACCCAACCAAATTTGATAAGGTCCACATGCCAAGACATTCGAGATTGTACTGAATATAAATTTGTGATTTTCTGTGATTCAAAAATAAAATCTTAAATTTGTACAATTAAACCAGTGTCTACTCCGTCTCTCGTGATTCGGGGAAACGCAATTTATGCATTTTTTTTTTTTTTTTTTTTTGAGGTTTTGGCTAGGGGGCACCCTGTGGATGTAATCTATCATGGGAAGTGATCATATACTCTAAACAATTTTCAGAAATATCAAATTATTATTATTATTATTATTATTATTATTATTATGCATATATAATTACTTTTCCAGCTGTTTGTCCCAAGTTTGGTTATGGTCAGAGTACAATTTTTGAAAGAATTGCATTATTGTTTTCCCTTAAAGAAGAAGTTATAACTTAAAAGTTGTGGTCATAAGATGAATTTTAGAACAATATTATTAACTAAGATGGTTAAACTTTCAAGGTCGGCACGTGCGCTGAAAACGTACTTTTTGGAAATTGGGATCTAACATGTATATAATGATGATAAACAATTTAAATTCTCTGTAGTATGCTATAAAACATTTAAATAATGAACTTCCTTATGTTGTTGCCATATTAGACTGTAATAGTATTAAAGAAGACCATTCAACAAACAACATAAAACAAAATTCCTCCGATTTCCCCGTCAGTGCATACATAAAACGTAATTTAGAATGTAATATTATTAAACATTAACTTGAAACATATATCAATATTTTGGGTTAAACTTGGATATATGATATTTTCATCACAGTCGAGAGTACTGATCATATAAATTGTAGACAATTACTGTTGTCCGATTGTGTGTTATTGAAAATGTGACTACGAACTCGGGCTACGGGCCTCGGTTCACACTTCAAATGAAAGGAGTCATCACCTAGCTACGGTGCATCCTCCTCTTTATCATCATCATCATCATCATCATCATCATCATATAATCATCATATCATCATCATCATCATCATTATTATTAATTGTCCATAGAAAGTGGGGAAAACTAAGAATTCAGAGTGTATTTATTCATTCATTAATATAGGTCGAAAGTGCATTCTTTCTAATCATCTAGAAAACTACTTTCCGAAGGAGGACCCCAAGACTCCACGTGACGTCTAAAATTTGTCTTCCAGTGACGGAATAAGCAAACATTACGTTCTCGTCTCATGACCACGCCCACTTTGGGACCCCATCTGTGCGATAGTCAGGGTAAACTCTGGATTCGCGCCTGTGAGGTCCATTATTTTCATAATTTTCTGCCCTCAGCCACAACCATGGTGGGACTGAGGTGGTGTGGACTCTCACGCACCCCCATACCACCAAATCTTGCATCCGCCCCAGTTGCTAGTTAAGTGAAAGTCCGGGTAACATCCATAGAGCTGTAACAATGACAATATGCAATGATAAAATATGAGAGATTGGAAAGGAAAGTTGGAACATTTAACCTGTGATTTTAATATCGAATTTAATCAAATCCCGGACTTTTCGATGCGATTATCGCTTGGTTCATTTACTTATCGTGTGTTAATTACCAATGGGGAGCTGGTATACCATTCTCTTTGATTTCCTCGTTAAGAACACGTTCTCAATGGATTGCATATATGCAATTAAATCGTTAATTAAATATAATGTATTAATTATGTGTAATATTCGAAAATGGTCAAGCTATGTAATTCGACTTATTTTCTATTTTCTAATAAACCGTTGATATTTTTGCTTTAGACAAAACTATAACAACGAACAACGATGTACATTGTTATGTTTTTCTTTTGTTGTTGCAAGACGACGTCAATTTCTAAACAGGCTCGTCAGGGCGTCTTCTAAGAAAGATAACATTAAAAATTATTATTCGAGTAATTGCTAGTTAAAGTGAAATTCCTGGGAATATTAGAGAGAAGAAGGCAGATAGAAGAAGAAATCCATAAATAATGTTGCACAGAGCATCAACTGATGATTTTCATAGATGGAAGAAGTGGAAGCTAGATTGAGATTGAGGGGGTAAGAGGCAGTGAGAAACCATGATATTAATGTTAGAATAACAACGGCTGTTGGTTTTAATTTTTTATTCTTTCTGATCCGTCAATAAAATCATGAGGTACTACGTTGCATGCCATATCTCAACTTGTTAAGGCAGATTATCACCCTTGATGAATGAAATGATGCAGAAACATCAGTTAAATTAAATTAAAATTAAATGATCCCTTGACATGGATCGTGATGCTTGGAGAAATTGTGGTCGCCTGTTCCACAGCCGAATGAATGATGATTAAGTATGTATAATATCCAACAATGGTCACATTATCATGAGGTCTGTAAATTCCAATGTATTTCTATACGAAAAAAAAAACGTTCTTTATGATATTGAGAGTTGTGTTACTCATGCTTCTTGGTTAATTCAGCGTTCAATTTATCTTCTCATTCATGAGGAATTCACTGATCTTGTCTGCGTCTGGCGATGGTTGATTTTACATGTACATTCCGCGAAATACGAATGTTTTACAACATGATCGGTGGCAATAACTGTAGTAGCCACAATCTTTATCAGAGTCGCATGTAGTGCGGCAGGCTCCTCTCTTGTTTTCCATCACTGTTGCAACAAAAATAAGAAACTCAGACATTTATTAAAAATACAAATTGGCACAGAGATACAATACACAATATTATCTTTTGTCTAATGTAATTTAAGCCGATATTGGGCTCTTATGGCACTTGTAGCATTGAATAAAATTGATTTGAATTATCAGTGGGCCTAGTCCTACAAGTAGAGGTAATAACATTATTAAGCATAGTATAGACTCCATTAGTCCAGAAGTTGTTTTTATTGTCTTATGATTTAGTAAATTTGAAGTTAGGCCCACTGATCTCTACTATAATAGCTGGATTGCTCATTGGCTGGTTTTAGTGAGGCCACCGACGCCATGTTGGGGGCCTAAGTGACGTATCAGTTTAGGAAAGATTCTTTTAGCATTTGTTTAAATTATTATTAAAAATAACGATCCTTGCAAAACTTTTTAATATGAGGGATATTCGAGGGGCCAAGCGATCAGACTCCAACTACAACCCGACGTTGGCCGGGTTTCAACAGGGGACTTCAGCACGAGAAGCAGAAATTGTTATTAGGCCTACACTCAACAAACCGCTCAGTCTCATTTTAATAATGGAAAGTTCAAACAAGTACAGGATTTGATACCATGAAATGTGTTAAAATGAATAAAAACAGCATGCAATAACTGTACCTCCATTTAAAATATTTAATGTATTATTTCCTAAACAGAGAAATGTAAAGACCACATTTAGTGCACAGGGGTCCCAAAGTTTCATGCAGATTCTTATAGGATGCAATCTCCTGGAAGTCGGCGGGAAGGCCTACCGCACATCAGCAAGAAGGCCAGAATTCCCAGAAATTCCCATTTAAAATTGTTTTAAATGGATTATCAATTGCCTTTTGGAAATCAGTGACAATGGACTATGTGTGTTAAGAAAAATCATTTAAACAGATCTCCCGGATATGAATGCGTTCAACTTGGATCTCTGAGTGCCGGTCTTCAGCACCATTATAGGGATTTTATTAGACACTAAAGAATCTGGTTTTGGAAAATCAAACTTAAAACTTTCCATTTAATTAAAAACTATTTTAAATTATATAGTATTTTTGGTGAAGTGCTTTTTAACAGACTACAAACAATCAACATACTATATATCAAAAGCTATTCCTATAGTGTTAGTAGGACGTTAAAGTTTGTATAGGCCTAATATTTGTAATTAAACGAATATTTGTGTAGAACATGTGTAGGACTTCATGTGTGGCTAACGAGAAATGGTTTATTATGAATCAGTAACAGCATACAACTGTAATCCATTTTAAAGTATGGAACCAAACTAAAAATTTTCCCTTAAAAATATAGCATCAATAAAATATAGGCCTATAGTGATTTTAATGCAGTTTTTTTTAATATGATGATGATATGACTATACATATATATACACATCTAGATGTGTATAAGAGACAGATATATATACTGTATATACATACATTAAAATAAGTACATCAAAATAATTCAGTGCTATATACTGAATGGGCCTATACTGATAGTTTGAGTAACGAGCGGAGGACTTGATGTTTGGCTACCGATGGTTCATTAAGAATCAATAGCAGTATACAGTAATTGTACATCCATTCTAAAACACTTGTATCCAGAAATGATATAGTAAAGGTAGGTCTATTCGATGTGAACACCAAGGATATGTTTCATCATACTAACTTTCATCAGCCATGTTCAATGCTTCTCCGTTCAACATTCTTTTTTCGTGATGATCTGAAAAGAAATGGCAAAACACCCAATCACCTAAATGTCCCATGGTTACCTAAGTAATGGACATAGGCCATGTTATTTTTTCAGACCATTAACGCAAACATTAGGCTTATATTTAAATACAGATTGTCATAACAGGATGATCAACAACTTTTACACAGACGATGTATCGTTGAGATACTGGGATTTTTGTTAACATTTTGTAGGCTATCTATTTTTTAAATTCTGTTTTATACACTCAATCCCAAATATAAATATACTTAAAGTTATGTTAACTATTTGCTATAACTGTACTTATGATGAAGATTATTAATACCATCACGATTACGATCCTTACGCAAAAGAAATCTCTCAAACCTGACTACTGTTTTCTATTGCAATAGATCATTTATCTTTTTCGTCTGCTCGTCTTTGGAATGATTTTCCACAAGCTATTAGGGAGACGGCGTCAATTGGTAGGAGGATAGTCAGATGCTATTTTCACTCGAGCTCCTGTGAGTGCTGTTCCGGCGAGCTCTGAATTATGGGAGCTTAAATGTGCTGGAGGACGGAGCGGTGAAAACAGTTCTGCGTTTAGTTTGTATTCTTAATATTTTGTTTACTGTTAAGATATTTTATGGTTTCACTCTAATCTTATGTTAATTTTATGCAAAGCGTTGAGCCATTAAGCGCTCTATAACACATTATTATTATTATCATTATTATTATTATTATTATTATTATTATTATTATTATTATTATTATTATTATTATTATTATTATTGAATATTAGTGAGCAGTAGGCCTAGCAGTTAAAATTGTATTAGCAACAGTTACAGCAGAAGCAGCTAGCAACAATAGCAGTCAGAGTACAGATAGCAATCGGAGTAGCAACAACAAACATGGCTGTAATAACATTAAAGGTGACCTGTTAAGCTTGGTTTCCATACAATCGCTAAAAGTTTTCGCCGATAGCTTTCGGTGATGCTGATTGGTCGGTCGAATCACAGAGATCCTTCCCGAATTCGATCAGAGACTGCTACGCTGTACAGTGATTGCTCTGGAAACACTGTAGCGATTTTAAGGAAACCAGGCTTCCGTGTTATTGACGGCTCGCGCTAAAATAACTCAACTTCTTGCCAATTAAGAAAAAAAAATGTAACCTTCACCAGAATGTCTAAAGCTCACCTGTTTCGTACGCTTGGACATAGCACACGACAACACTCACAACCAAAAGAACAACAAATGACACCTTCATGTTTCTAAAACATAAATAAATATAAATATAAACAAAACATAATATATATTTATATAGGCCTATTTATTTGCGACACTTCACCTTTGAAACGGCGGCACTCACAAAATGTGGTGCGGTCAAACTGATAAATACAACAAGTAACAAGAAAAGTATATAAAAATGTATCATCGTTTGTAACAAAACATTGTCAGATTATAGACCTTATGTTTATATATGTACAGATGTTATATCCTTGTAAGGTATTCTGTTCATCTAATCACCCAATCATGATCACCTCCATAACTTATGGTCAGTGGTGGCGCCAGTGGGGAGAGCTGCCGGGGAGAAAAACCACAATTCGTCGGAGAGAAAAAAAAACAGTATAGGCCTATTCTAAGAGCCAGGTAAAATTAATTCCTCTTTCAGGATCATAAATAATTTTATCTACCAACTGTAATGGTATTCGATAAAATTCTGCGCCGATTTTATAAACATTAAAATCCCGAAACACCTTAGCAAATGCGCTTTCTATCGCACCAAACAAAATTAAAACAATACTGTATTGTCATCACAAAGTGAACGATACAGATGTTACTTTCCACATCGAATTAGATTAAATCAAATTCTAAGAGCCAGTTAAAAATTAATTCCTCACCTTAAAATCACGAAACACCTTAGTAAATGCGCTTCTCTATCGCACCAAAAAAAAAAAATATTCATGTATTAAAAAAAAATATCAAGACTTACCTAGCGTGGAGTTGGGTACCAAGGTAAAATTATGAAGATTGGATCTGGTTGGATACTTAAAATGAACTGGAAACATTGGTTGACTACCCGATATTTTATACTCCAAAAGTAATCAATTATTCATGTACAATTATCATTTGGTTGTGTTAATATTCCCGCGAGTGGACGTCCATTCACGGGTTTTATAAACACTCATTTCTGAGTTAAATTGTTTTGAGCCACTAGGGTCATTGTTAGAAAATGAATTATTAAAATAATTTCATAACAGCTACCTTAATTAAGGTAGTCTTGATATCGCATGGCACTCTTTGGTGTAACAACCGTAACAAACCCATTAGAGATGTTAA